>NW_006408623.1:10097340-10100475 GCF_000296735.1 Chrysochloris asiatica | reverse complement strand
GGGGAGGCTTCAAATGTAAAAGGGCATTCTCAGGTCAGCCTGCAGCCGCCTGAGGCCCCATTAGGGTCAGACTGACCACCCTGTGCCAACCTTGTCCTGGTTGCTGCATCAGTTCTGGGCTCAGATGGGGCAGGTTCTGCCAGATGTCCACAGTCGGGAGAGAGCCGGCACTGCTGAGGCTGGGACTGTGTGTTTGCACCCCTGCCCCTGTACCAGGAGGGGGCAGCAGTGTGGAGTAGCCCTGCCCCTCAGGCAGACAGGTCTCCCAAAACAAGGAAGGTGACTCTAGGTGAGGTAATGAGGGTCAGGACACCAAGGCCTTCTGAGGTGGCCGGTGAGAAGAAGCAGGTCAGACATCCGGAGCCATTGGCCCAAGGAGACACAGGACCTGGTGGACAGGCTGGTGGGTGGGGCCCTGCCCCCCAGCTCCAGGAGTGCCCCTGCCCACTGTGTCCCTCAGGGAAGAGGAAGCGTGGCCTGGACAGCTCAATGCATGGCAGCTTGGGGCAGTTGGAACTCATCCTTCAGCTGCAAGAGGCCCCCGACCTGCTACGGAGGTTCGCCGAGGTGGGCTTCATCAATGCCGAGGTGTGTGCAGGCATGGAAACTGTGTTCTCCTGTTCTACTACGAGCCTGTGTGTCCTCCTGACCCTCTGCTAACATCTGTTTGTGCATTCCCTGATCAAACACATGTCTGTGTGTCCTCCTGGCCCCCTGTTCACATCTGTCCATGTGTACCCCGGTCCACTACACATCTGGACACTCTCAGTGTAGTGGACCAGAGCTCCTGATGGTCAACCACTTGATGTAACTCACACATGACCTCACACCCAGTCCTCCTTGTGCTGGACACAAGGTGGCCAGAGTGAGCTCCTGTGCAGGAAGCTGACAGAAGTGTCAGGGACAGTTGTGGAGGACACAGGCAGTGGCCACTCTGGCCTCTGCCCGCTGACACTCCCCCTGCCCCAGCATCCCCATCCACCTGTCCTGATGAACGTGGAGACCATTAAGCAGGAAGTTTGCCTGAGCACACCGGCTGCTCTAGCAGAGCCTGCCCACTTCCAAGTGAGCATGACATCGCAGAAGGGACCCCATGTGTGTCTGGTGTTCTCACTCCAAGGCCTGAGGAAAGGGGACGGGGTGGCAGTCCGCAGGGTGAGAGCTCTGTCTGTGTTCACTCGTGTCCCCATGCCCCGTGTGTGTCTGCAGGCCACTATCCATCTGCTGCAGTCTGAAGGGGTCCAGCTCAATGACTGCCCCGTCCCCCCTGAAGACTTAAGTCAGCATTCAGCTGGCTACACGGTCGCACCCATGGAGAACTCGGAGTGGATTGCATACAGGTGGGGGCTCTGCCCGCGTCCCCCTCAGACAACAGTGCCCAGGGTACCCGACACTTTCAGTAACCTCCATAGGGCAGTTTCAGGGCCCCATCCTCAGAAACTGCTGGACCCAGGTCCCAGAGGGCTTTGGTCACAGCGGCAGGGGGTGGGGGTGCTGGGTGTGGGAGGGGAGGCTGGGTACAGGCGGGTGGCACAGGTCTGGACAAGTGGAATGGGAGGACTGCAGGGGAGCTGGGGTCGGGGAGGCCGGTCTGGGTGTGGGGAGTGGAGCCGGTTTCAGTAGAGGCTCGGGTGGGGGGAGTAGAAGGTAGGCCTGGGGGTGGGGGTGGATTTCAGGGGGATTGTGGGGAGGGGGCAATGGGACAGACTTCAGACTCTGCACCGAGTCCATCTGGGAGCCGTGGAAGAAGGTGGTATGCAGTGAGGGACAGACTGGAGCTGCTAGGGCCGGCAGTGGATGTGGGAAGTCACCTTAGTGGGCTTAGAGGTGGGCAGAGCTGGCCCAGGCCCAGATGTGTTTGGGGAGCAATGGTCTTTGAGAGGGCTGGGTGTGGGCAGAGGCCCCTCTGCTGGACATGGTCCCCACCAAGTGCCCCCTGGATCCAGGGCCCTCCAAATGGTCTGGAGGTCCTCAGCCAGGAGAGGCAGTGGTGCCCACGCCTGCCCCCTGCTGGCCTGCTCCGGATAGTTCTGTCCCAAACCCGGTCTCCACTGCGCACAGCTCCTGGATCACGAGCCTGTCTCAGTATGCCATGAACAACTGGCTTCGCTCCGCCGAGATTGGGCAGGAGATTCACGAGGCCTGGATTGTGCAGAACGCCACCGTTTATATGCTGAACCACAACTACCACCTCATCGCTGCCGGCCGCCAGAGGGAGCTGGTTGAGGCTCTGGGCACACTCCTGAACATTATCAAGAAGTCTGGCCACAACGGGTGGGTAGGCACCAGACAGCCTCCACTGGAGGTGCCACCAACTGCTCCCACCCCTGCCTGCTGCTTCAGGGACAATATGCTTTATGCTGGCGGGAGGGCCTGTGTGTTTAGCAGAGGCCAGTGACCCTACACCTGTGGCCTTATGAACGAGGGCATCGACTTGTGACCATTCTGGGGACTAGGTGTTGGGGTGTGACAGTCCACAGCCAAGCAAGCCCTGAGGAGCAGTTCTACTCGGTGCCAAGGGGGTCACCGTGAGGCCCCCAGGGAAGCTGTGGGAGAGGGGGACTTCCTGTCCCTGCTCGCCCTGAGGCGCCCTGCTTTTCCAGGGATCCTGTCACACTGTTGATGCTCTGTAACGCTCTAGCTCGAGGCCTGATTCTCAGCTGGGTCCCCACCCAGGCCTCAGAGAAGTCCAAGAAACCTGTGCGCGGGAACCTGCCCTACGCCACGCTGGACTCCAGTGCTGCCTCTGACATCAAGACCGCGCTGGAGGTGCAAGCCCTGGGGTCTCTTGGGTGGGGGTGGGCGAGGCCATCCATGGGCACAGGGGCACCTCTGAGGTTTAGTTACTCCCAAGCAGAGATGAAATAAGACTAGAAAACACGAAAGTAATGTGCATGTGGACATGGTGGAAATGCCACGATCCAAAATAAAATAGCGACATGACCACCCAATGGGGCTGCTGCCCTGAAAGGTCTTCCTCAATCCAGGGGGCACTGAGAGGGGAACAGTCAGAGTCTGCCGCTGGATGTTGGAAAAGTACATGCTAGTCCGTCACCCATTTCTAATCCCAAACCATCTGATGGCACCAGAGGACATATACTCCTCAATAGGTCCAAAGCAATCGAGTGAGGATGC
>NW_006408623.1:10069677-10096766 GCF_000296735.1 Chrysochloris asiatica | reverse complement strand
GACAGAGACTGTGTGATGCGTGAGCCCTTAGAGATGCCAAGGGAGGGGGGGGATAGAGACTGTGTGTGGAGGCTGTAACCAGCCCCAGGCCATGACCCACAGAGCCCAGTTCACAATTCACACAATTCCCACCCGGGCTCCATGAGACCTAGCCTGATCAGAGCAGGTGGAGGAGGCCTGGACTGCTGCCGGGGGCCCAGGGTTCTAGTCTGGGTGCCACAGGCTGTGTGTGTACCCTGGGGCCACCTTGGGATTTTCTTCATCTCAGAAGGGATGCCCCTTGACAGTGCTCATGGCTGACTCTGGGTAGGAAAGGAAGAAGGGGTGCCTAAGGCGAGACCAAAAGGGCAGTGAATGGGGAGTTGGTGGAGGCACAGTGTGGCGGGGGGGCACAGCATGGAGTGGGGGGCATGGCATGGTGGGGGGCACGGCGTGGCAGGGGGCCTGGCGCAGCAGGGGGGTCCGGCATGGCGTGGGGGTGGCTCGGCGTGGCATGAGGGTCACAGCTTAGCATGGGGGTGCCCAGCGTGGCATGGGGAATCACAGCGTGGCGTGGTGCGCAGCCAGCAGGGTGGGAGGGAATAGGAGGGAAGGACCTTGGCCAGCAAGTAAGGGGGCTCAACCCTGACCTCAGTAGCCTGTGCTTAGGGTCTGCCAGCCACTTCAGGATCAGTCCTCACTCTCTGGGCAACTTTGACGGCATTTCTTGCCCTCTGCCTGGGTTTCCCCTGTGCACCCTGGGATAGCAGTGCTGATGGACCGTGGATGGGATGGTGCTGGGTGGGTCAGCCTTGGGATTGAAGGAAGACCCAGGGATCTGCCAGCTGAGTACCCACCCTCATTCTGCCAGGTCTGTGAGTTTGCCCTGAACCTGACCGATGGGACCGTGCCTGAGGACATAGTGCCCACCAACATCCGGCAGCAGCTCATTGCCACCTGGGTGAAGGCCAAGCAGCTGATGCAGCAGCAGATTGGGCCCCGGCTGGGTGTGGATGAGCAGGTGGGCTGACCCCAAGGGCTCCGTGAGCTGTGGCCCCCACCTGTCCCTACACCAGGGACTCCATGAGGTGTTCCCACCATGGGGGCTCTGTGAGGCACCCGGCCATGTCTTCTCTGGGAGGCAGCAGTGAAGAGAATTGCATTTTAGCTGCAAAGGGTCCCTTCCCTTCCTGGAAGGTTTGGGCTCCAGTTTTCTCTTCAAGGTGGCTGCTCCGTCTGTCCTCAGACCACGGGCATTCTCTTCCTTCCCCCTGCCCCTCGCCTCTGGACATGGGAACCAATTCAGCCTGAGTCCACTCGTGTGGTTTTGATGGGAGAGCAGTGGGAGCAAGTCGGGGAGCAGGCGGGGGCCTTTCCCCATGTCAGCCCAGACCTGGGTAAACCTCTGCTTCAGAACTCTAGCCACATGAGCTGCGGACAAGTCCCCCATTTCCCACACCCCTGCCCACCCCTCTTATACACTATGGTGTGTGGTTCCAGGGGAGGCAGAGATGGAAAGTGGCCTCTGCGCTGGGCTGGGGGCTGGTGTGGCCAAAGATCAATGTCTGAGGGAAAAACTCCCACGCACGTGATCTGTTGAGGCTCCAGGCTGAATTCAGTGGTGGACACACCCTCCCAGGGCCCAGAGCTGGTGCTCCGCTTCCTCCTCAGAGCGCAGACGAGCAGATCAGCTCCGTGACCAAGGTGCTTGTTGCCCTGGAGATGTATTCCTGCAACGGGCTGGGCCTCATGGAGTTCATCGTGCCTCCCCTGGCTCAGGTGGGTGTGGCCTAGCACCTGACACCCTCTTTCCCGACACCCTACCTGATGCAGGTGGGTATCACCTAGTACCTGACGCCCCTAGCCCCTGACCCTGCAACGCAGATGGGTGTTACCTAGTACCTGACTCTCCTCCATGCAGGTGGGTGTTACCTAGCACCTGGCACGCCCCCATGCAGGTGGGTGTCACCTAGCACTTGCCCCTCCATGCTTGTGATTATCACCCAGCACCTGCCCCCTCGGCACAGGTAGGTGTCACCTGTCTAGCACATACTCTAAGTAAACCCGAGTAAAACGTCTCCAATCCTAACACTTGCTGGTACTGACCATGGTGCTGCATGCCAGGAGATCCACCGTGCAGCCGACACGTACTCGACACATCTTACTTATTCCCGCTTCGCCGGCAGGCAGACAGGTTCAGAAGAGTCCCACCTGAGGTGGCACCACTAGCATGTAGTAGATCCCAAAGCCTGTCCCCACGTGTCACTTGGTGCTGTTGGTCTTAGAGCATCAGAGTTTGAGTTAACCCTGCACCCCCGTCCCTGCCCATGACCCAGCCTGTCTGACAGCAGGCTCACCAACCAGTTCCTGTGCATGTGCCTGAAATGACGTGCGCTCGTAATCGGGTCTGGAGAACCCTAGAATAGGTCCTGAGTTTACCAGATTGACGGAACTCACAGTTACTCTTCTCATAACCAGGTCGAGTAGGACTCGGAAAGTTTACCGAGCCCACCCTCTCAACCTGACCTAACCCAGATGTCCTTCTCCTCTGACTCCGAAAGCTGGTGAAAATGGCTTCTGAGTGTAACTGGTTGGACCCCCTGGTGGAGCTTCAGACCCTCACTCGGCTGACCTACTTTGCCTCCATGGCCCACGACCATGAAATCACCATGTCATGTTCACAGAAGGCCATCCAGATGGGCATTAGGTATCTGAAGACAGCCAGACCGTAAGTCGACATTCTAGTGTGTTTCTCTCTCTCATACTCTCTAATTACATAATATAGATTATATAATATATATATTTGGTAGGTTGGTTGGTTATGTGCTGTGGCGTCGGTTCTGACTCACAGCGGCCCTGTACAGGGTTTCTGAGGCTATAAATCTTTACCGGAGCAGAAAGCCTCATCTTTGTCCCACAGAACGGCTGGGAGTTTTGAATATTGGTGCTGTTATCCAGTGCCATAGAGTGAGATCCGATTCAGAGCGACCTGCATAGGGTTTCCAAGGAGTGGCTGGTGGACTTGAACTGCTGACCTTATAGTTCAAGCCGACTTCCTGGCACATTAACCCACAGCCAGCGGCACACCAGGACTCTCTCAAAACCCCTCTCCCTTTTGAAAACTCATTTGTTGGCCGTTGCCGCCCTCTAGTGGCGATATACGTCATCGCCCCTAGTGGGCCCGCACCCTACCCTGGACTTCATGGGGGTCTATGTGTGGATCAGCCACAGGTGAGGGCCACCCTGCCAGGTCTTCTGCCTGGAGACTGAGACACACAGGCTTGTTTGCTCATGGAGATTCGGGGCACGCAGGGTCAAGCAGGGCCCAGGGCATGACCTGCCACACGCACACATGGCAGTTAGTTAGACTTTTTAAAAGGCACCAGCTTTTCTGTTTTGCTGGGTATATTCAGAAACACGATATATATCAGAGCAATTGTCACAATAACACATAATAGCAGAAACAGGTCTCAGTGAAAACAGTGCCCAAACCCACACTGCACCCACTGCAGTAGAGTCTACTCTCATCGCCACCCAGTGGGTCCAGTTGGCCGGTTAACCTCGAGGTCAGCAGCTGGAAACCACCAGCTGTTCCGCGGGAGAAAGATGAGGCTTTCTGCTCACATAAAGATTTACAGCCTCAGAAACCCTGTGCAAGGGTTGCTATGGGTCGGAACCAACTTCACGGCACATAACAACAACAACAAAGATTTACAGCCTCGGGAACCCTGTGCAGGGTTGCTGTGAGTCGGAACCGACTCCACGGCACATAACCACCAGCTAGTTCTACCCTAGGGCTCCCAAGACTAAGCCTTTACCACAGCCCAGCCTCTGGGCATCCTTGAAACAATGCCAGTGAATTGAATTTCCCTACCTAGTGCTCTGCCTGGTGTAGGGACCATTCCAGACAGACAGACACATACACATACACACACACACATACACATGCTGGTGGCAGGAGCCGGTCAGCACAGCCTGACTTCTGGGCCCAAGGTCACATCAGCTGTTCTATGGCTGAACTGTCCTCAAAGCCGTCCCAGATTTGGGGCGGGGAGAGGACATGGCCGGCCATCTTGCTCCCAGGCCCGACGCTCGCTTCATGGCGGAGACACTGAGCACAGCTGCCTGCATCCAAGGTGACAGCATCATGGGAAACCTGAAGGGCCAGAAGCAGTTACGGCTGACGGCAGCGAGGTCCTTCATGGAGAGCGCCAGGTACCTGACCTGGGGGCGGGGCTCGGTCCCTGAGAGGAGGGAGGACTGTGGTCGCTGGAAGACTTGTCTAACCTCTCAGTGATGGTGAGGACCCTGCTGAATGCTCCTCGGGCGGCCACTGGGCAGTCCTTTAGCGGGGCTTTAGCGGGGGAGGCAGTGTCCTCCCAGGCATGCTAGGAGCACCCGCTTGCGAGAGGAGTCGAAGGTTCAGCTGGTAGGCCGGAGGGGTGTGGCCTTCTCAAGCAGTGGACACTGGGCGGGGTCTCTGCTTTGTTAGAGGACAAGGGTGTCGTCTCCCCCTCTTCTATTATCCTTGAACGCCCCTATTTTCTATTGCACGTGACCCTCAGCTGGGGGAGGAAGCTGGGGAGGAGCTGGGTGAATCCCTGGAGAAGACGGAGAAGGAACTAAGGGACAAGCTCTGAGGGGTGAGGGTTGCCCAGAACCGTGCCCTCCATGGAACACACCATGCCTGGTGACACAGACATGGCCGGGAGCAGGGCGGGAGGGGGGCATCTAGGGTAAGGTGTCAACACCCGCTCACTAACTGCCCCCTCCAGGTTCGGGGGCATCGCGGAAAACAGCACCCTGGTCCTGCTGGCCGCCAGACGCTACTGGAACACCTGCTTCCCGATGCTGTCCTCTGGGGTCATCCGGAGGAAGGTCAAGAGTGTGGTCCAGAGACTCATCCGCATCATCAACCAGACTGAGAGCAAGAAGCAGGTATGGCCTAGAGGCCATGGCTGGGCCAGCTGCACTCCTGCTAACCTGGTGGGTGGGCAAGCATCTATGAGGAAGGCTGGCCCCAGGGCTGTGAAGCCTGACTGGAGACAGGAAGGACAGGACAATAAGGGTCACTGCTCAGCTCTGGCCCGCTTCCCCCTACACTTCCTGCATGTGTGCATGGGGGTGTCCCCAGACCTGTGTTAGACCTGGACCATGCGACTGAGGGACAGAAAGAAAGTCAGCAAAGTGGCAGGGGTGGGCCAAGGCTTGGCCGCCATCACCCAGCCGGCACTAGTGAGCACGGCAGTCAGCCCCGGTTCCCAGCTCTGGAACCTGCCCCAAGCCTGCCCGCAAGGCCATCGAGGTGTCTGGGCCGTCCACTGGCCATGAGTTGATGTCAGGGGTTTTGAGAGAGAAATTTGAAGGCATGCACCACATGATAAAGCCATCGATGCTTGCGGTTATTTTGTTGTTAAGTGCTTTTGAGGCAGTTCTGATTCATAGCGACCCTATGTAGTTTCTGGAGTGGCCGGTGGGGCCCTCCATGGTGCTTCATAGAGTTTTCACCGAGTCCTCCGGCACATGTGGGACATACCAAAAGTTCAGTCCTTCTGAAGATACGATGATTCCCATAGAGCAGTGCGGAGTGGCTCGTGTGTGTGTGTGTGTGTGTGTGTGTGTGTGTGTGTGCATGTGCTCGGCTTCTCCTCACCATGGGGCAGTTCTCTGTGAGCATCTTAGAAAGGTAGCCGCCATCTCTGTAGTTAGGTGTCCAGCAAAAAGAGGAAGACGGGCCCTTCCCAGTGTGTGCTCTGCCCTTGTCCTCCTGTAGGAGAAAGAGAGGACTCTGCTCTTGCATCAGTGGCTGACAGCCGACTTTCAAAGCAGCGGGACGACCGAGGGCTACTTCCTCCCAGGTCTGTAACCTCGAAACCTCAAAAGAGGGCTTCAGCTGTAACCGTGTTCCCCTCGTCTAAGGCCCCCGACAATGACAGCCAGCATCTCTCCGCCATTTTATGTAGAGCAGGTGCTGGGACCGTTGTTCACACATGTCTCAGTCAGTTCCATGAACGTCCTGCTCTGCCCATGAGGAAGGCAGAGCCCAGGAGGGCCAGACCTGTGTCCAGGCCATCAGAGCCCCAGGCCACCCTGAGTGTGCAGACAAATGATATTCTTCTCCCTCCATAAAACTGTGGAGGTGTGTTCCTGCACCCTCAAGGGCGAGTGCTGACTTAGAACAGGGCACCATACGGCCGAGCATATTTCCTCGTGTACAGAAGAAAGTGTTCCACACGTGTGTCTGGGAAGTTGGTAAATGCTGTGGGTAGAACAGCTCTCTACCTTTTAGGACTTTGTCATCTATTTGTTGTTGTTGTTAAGTGCCGTTGAGTCGGCTCTTACTCATAGGGACCATGTATAGGGTTTCCAAGGAGCTGCTGGTGAGTTTGAAGCGCCGACCTTGTGCTTCATACCAACCTTGCAGCCCAGTGCTTTACCCCACAGCATCACACCAGGACTCCTTGTTGTTACTGTTGTTAGGTGCCATCGAGTCGGTACTGACCCATAGTGACCCTGTGCACAGCAGAACGAAACACTGCCCGATCCTGGGCCAACCTCACTACTGTTGTCACGCTTGAGCCCACTGATGCTGCCACTTGGCCAATCCATCTCCCTGGGGATCTTCCTTTTTTTCTCTGACCCTCCATCTTACCAAACATGATATCCTTCTCCAGCAACTGGTCCCTCCTGACAATATGTCCAAAGTATGAGAGATGAAGTTGGGCCATCCTAGCCTCCAGGGGGTGCTCTGGCTGCACTTCTACTATACACATCTATTGGTTCTTTTGGCAGCCCATGGCACTTTCAGTATTCTCCTCCAACACCATAATTCAAAAGCATCAATTCTTCTATGGTCTTCTTTATTCACTGTCCAGCTTTCACATCCATATGAGGTTATTGAAAATCCCATGACTTGGTTCAGGCGCACCTTAGTCCTCAAGCTGACATCTTTGCTCTTCAACACTTTAAAAAGTTCTTGTGCAGCAGATTTGCCTAATGTAATACGTCATTTGGTTTCTTAACTGCTGCTTCCATGAGTGTTGATAGTTGATCCAAGAAGAATGAAGTCTTTGACATCTTCAATCTTTTCTCCGTTGATAAGAATGTTGTTTATTGGTCCAGTGGTGACGATTTTTGTTTTCTTGACATTGAGATGCAATCCATACCAAAGGCTGTGCTCTTTGATCTTTATCAGTAAATGTTTTAAGTCCTCTTCATTTTCAGCAAGCAAGGTTGTATCATCTGCATATCACAGGTTATTAATGAGTCTTCCTCCAATCCTGAGGCCACATTTTTCTTCATGTAAGCCAATTTGCTCAGCATAGACGCCAGTGCCGGGAGGCAGGTGAAGTTGGTTTCTGGAGGCCAGCAGAGCACAGATGAGCAGAACCAGTCCCCAGCCAGCAGGAACTCAGAAGCAGTGTCCTGTCCCACGGAGCCCTTTGGGCCTGAAAGAGTTCATTCTGAAAACAAAGACCCTGAACTCAGCCAGCTTGAGGCCTGCCCAAACCATAGAGAAGTCGTCATCTAGGCTGGGCGCGCTACCCTCTCATCCCCTCATCTCCTACTTCATGAACTCCGAGGCTGGCAGGAGCTCCCACAGTTTTCTCCTTTCTGAGTCCGGTCCCTGCCCTGTTTGTTTTGGGGTTTTTCCTTTTGTTGTCTTTGTTATTTTTTCTTTCTTGGATTCTTCTTCTCGTCCCTTCCCTTGCGTATTACCCTTACTCTCTGTGCTTTACCTTTTTCTTCTTCTGTTAATTTTTTTCTTATCTCCTCTTCCTGCTTCCTAATTTTTCCTCTTGATTTTTCTTTGCTGCTCTCTTATCTCTTTCTCTTTTATTTTTCCCTCTCCTCAGTTTTGTTATGTGCTTTTTCCTTTCTTTCTATAGTCTTCCTTTATTTCCTCTCTGTGGTTTTGCTTTCCTTTCCCTTTTTAATTATTCTGTTCTTTTTTCTTGCCGCTGTCTGTCTCCCCTCCCCCCACCATTTTTATCCTTTATTATTTTCTTTTTGGCTGTTGTTTGATTGGCTGCAGATTTTAAGTCTTCCAAATAATGCAGAGATTTTAAAACAAACTGGGGAAATATTTACACAGAATCTAGCAGCAAATGACTGATTTTCACACAACATGAAATTCACATTAGTCTGGACAGGCTGTAACAAGTTAACCCAAGCAAGGGCCCAGTGGCCAGTGGCCAAGCTCCAAGAGCGAACGTCTTCCTTGTCGTGAGGACATGGAAGACATGGAGGGTCTGGCAGCTGTCAGCTCTGCTGACAAATGGTCTCAAGTCTCAAGCAGGTAGGAGGTCAGCGGGATCAACCTCGAATCTGGAGAAAGGCATGTCTCCCTAAGAATGGAGGAAACCCTGCCTTGTGCATTGTGCTTGTGACCGCTCGGTTAGCCGGGGCTAGGCAGTGAATGCAAACAGTGCAGGCCCCTCCATGGTCCTCGAATTTCAGATGTTGGTGGAAGGCTGCTACCTGCCCTCCTGGCTCCTGGGTTTGCAGGCAGGAAGGTGCGTACACTTCCGTGCCCAGAGCTGGCACAGCCTGCCCCATCCTTCTCAGTGCAACATGTGGTGGGATTCATACACGGGTCCATCCTCTGATCCCAGACTCCTGCTTATGGGGTTCACTACAGGAAACACCTCAGAAAGGAACAAAGCCACATGCCCAGTGGTGTTCTCGGAAGCCTTATTTTCTTACAAAATCCGCTAGCCAGGCATCCAGTCCCAGAGCTGGTCGTCTAGTTGGCTATTCTGGGTGCCCACAGCTGCAGGGCTGGGTGGGGAGATGGGGCCAAGGGCCCCTCTGGCCTGCAGCTGCGGTCTGTAAGTGGTGCTGCATGGAAGACAAGACTTGGTCTTTCCTCGTGGTCAGATTTTTTAACTCATGGAAAGAAGCAAGATTTCTGCAAAGAGAGGACATGAGCGCCGCTGAGGCTGCTGAAACTTGGGCGAATGCAGTGTCCTGAGGGGCCCAAGGCCTTGGGTACCGGTGAACCGTCTGCCTCCCCAGGGGCCAGCAGGGACACAGGGACACTCTGGTAGCAGCTGGTGGAAGACAGCTGGAGCAGAGTAGACCAGGGACCAAGTCCAGCAGGAGTTTCCAGTGTCCCTCCCAGAAGGCATGGTCCACACAGTTGGTGTTCTGAATGCAGCTCTTGTCACCGGTGTCTCACGGGGACAGTCCCGGTGTTTGCTGGACATCCGTAAATGAAGTACTACTGTTGCTTCAAGTAAACTCCGCCTCCTGTTCATAAACAGAGTGGGGTGTTGCCTGCTCCCCACCACCCTCACCATGGTTGGCCTACTTATGGTGACCACTGCATATTTGGTGTGCCTTCCAATCTAGCGGCACAATGCCAGGTCTGCTGTGACCCACGAGCTCTCACTGGCTGGTTTTGGAAGTCGGTCACCAGCCTTTCTCAGTCTGGAAACTCCACAGAAATCTGTCCTACATGGGTGGGCCTGCTGGTATGTGAGACCCCAGTGGGCCAGTGTCCAGCATCTCAGAGCCACACGCTGACAGACGGGTGGTGGCGTGCAGTTCTCCATGTCTGCCTGTTAGAAACGCAGCACAAACCTGCCCTAAATTGTAGTCTTTGTCCCAAATCCAGAAAACCGAGATTGCATTTCCTAAAGAGCATGCAGATACCTTGGTCTACAGTGTGTGGTCCCAGGCCGCATGCCCATCTCCGTCTCACCGGGATGAGTTTGGGGATTCCTAGTTATCCTGGGTGTGACTGTGTATCGCTGGCCCTCAGTCACATGGCCCAGAGGGTGACGCTGAACTCTGTGTGTCAGTCTCAGCTTTACCCCACAGGGGCAGGGCTGCCGATGACCGATCCACTGGCGTGTGGGGTCTTCTGTCTGTGGCACCCACACTCCTTGTGAGCCCTCAGGGCACTTGTCAGAAATGGTCAGAATCTGATGGTTACGGCATGGGGGCAGCCCCCTAAGGGTCAGAGGGCACCATTGGCAAAGGAGAGGCTTCTGCTGGGGGTCAAGCATGTCCTAAGGTGCCCTATGTATGGAGTGGAGTCAGAGGCCCACACCGCCCTCCTGCCCTCCTACAGGGGCCGAGGACGACCTCACGCTGCGGGCTGCACTCTACGGCCTCCTCTTCCACTGCTATGCTGACCACGACGACTGGGAGGGTGGTCTCAAGGTGCTGGACGAGGCTGTACAGGTGCTGCCACGGACGTCTCACCGCCTGTGAGTGACCCCCACTCTCTGAGCGAGAGCTGGTGCCCCCTCAGACCTGTACTGACACACACAGAGATGCTCACATACATGTTCATACACACATCCATATATACACATTCATACACACATCCGTACATACACACTCATACACACATGCCCATACACACATACATACATACATACTCATACACACATCTGTACATACACACATCATACATACACACTCATACACACCTTCACACATACATGCTCATACACACATCCGTACATACACACTCATACACACATCATAGATATATGCTCATACACACATTCATATATACATGCTCATACACACACCCGTACATACTCATACACACATCATACATACATGCTCATACACACACACATACATGCTCATACACATCCATACGTACACACTCATATACACATTCGTACATACATACACATCCATACATGCACACTCATACACACATTCACACATACACACTCATACACACATCCGTACATACGCACTCATACACATATTCACACATACATACTCATACACACATACACTATGCACACACCTTCACATAATTCTCATATACACATTCACACATACGTACACTTACATGCTCATACACACATTCATACATACTCATACATTGCACACACTGATACACACAATACACATATTCGTGCACACAGACTCGTACACACGTTCATGCACACATGCACTTACATACTCATACACACAGACATACACATACATGCTCATGCACACATTCATGCATACATACACTTACATACTTATATGCACACATACACACATTCACGCTTACAGGTTCATACACAGTCATACATTCGTGCATATACACTTGCATGCTCACACACACAAGCACACAATCATACATTCACATGCTCATTCTTTCACAAATACACATACACACACATGCACACATGGTACTAGCAGAAGGGATGCCTGAGAGCCCAGAATCCTCTGAGCACAGCAGCCCCAGGGGTTCATGCCACCTAAGAAACACAAATATAGACTGGACTTCTCAAACTCAGATGGAATTTTTTCTTATGTATCATTAGTAGCCCGTAGGGTCAGCACTGGACTGCATGGTCAGTTTGAATTTCAAGATCAGTGGTTCAAACGCACCAGCTCTCCTCAGAAACCCTATACAGGGTCACTATGAGTCAGAACTGACTGGAAGGCACTTAACGACACAACAGAATGAATCTGCCCACATCCCCATTCCCGTCTGCGGACTTTCTTCCAGCAAGCATTCGGCACAAGGAGAATGAGTATTTAGGGCACAGCACAGGACCACTCTCCCTGCGGGTGACCCTGGACAGCTGAATCCAGCACTCTGTTTCGTGTGCTCTCGTCATTCCGTTTCAGTGTTGTGTTTCAATGTTCCTTAGCTTGATTTTCAAGCACATGGTGATTGTGAAGGCCAAACTGGGCCAGGACTTCTCTATGGAAATTCAGAAATTCAAAGACGAGAGTGAGGACTATCTAGCACACATGTGGCACCGCCTGGCACTCAACTCCAAGAACGTCTACGGGGAGCTCATGTGCTACCACAAGGCCATCCAGGCCCTGCAGGTGGGTGGGTGTAGAGACCCTCGGGGTCTGTCCCCTGTGGTCACCGTGAGTCAGAATTAAGTACTTCATGGAGCCCCCCTGTTCTTGGACCCCAGAAGCCCGAAAGCGAGTGGCAGAAGGTGGACTACATCCTGGAGCTGGCCGAGTGGCTGCACTGTAAACAGTGGCTTCAGGAAGACGTGCTTTTCCACATCGACTGGGCCATCGACATCCTGCTGTTCATCCAGCCCCCAAGCAGCACCACACACTCACAAGGTGACGGGGCCCTGCGTGGCCACGGGGGGCTCCCCTCCCAGCAGCTTTGACCCCTCAGGAGCCTTTGCGTGCAGACTGACCCTGTCCTAGCACAGTCTAGTGTGAGAGCAGGTCCAGCCCTTCCCACCCCTCCATTTGCCACCGCACTGTCCCCGGAGCCCCCACCCGTGACAGCTAGTGAATAGGAGCTGCTTTGGTTTAGGCTGAGTCCAGTGGTACTGGGGAGGGTCATCCAGATGGGCCTCGATGGCCAGTGCCCAGAGTGCACGTAATGGGTCCTGGAGGGGGCAGCAGCTGTGGGACCCTGGAAGCGGGGGCTCAGCCGGGAGGAGGTAACAGGTGTGGGGCCCTGGAAGTGGGGACTCAGCTGGGAGGGGCAGCAGGTATGGGGCCTTGAAAGTGGGGTCTCAGCCGGGAGGAGGTAACAGGTGTGGGACCCTGGAAGTGGGGGCTCAGCTGGGAGGAGGTAACAGGTATGGGACCCTGGAAGTGGGGGCTCAGCTGGGAGGAGGTAACAGGTGTGGGGCCCTGGAAGTGGGGGCTCAGCCGGGAGGAGGTAACAGGTGTGGGGCCCTGGAAGTGGGGGCTCAGCCGGGAGGAGGTAACAGGTGTGGGGCCCTGGAAGTGGGGGCTCAGCTGGGAGGGGCAGCAGGTATGGGGCCTTGAAAGTGGGGGCTCAGCCGGGAGGAGGTAACAAGTGTGGGGCCCTGGAAGTGGGGACTCAGCTGGGAGGGGCAGCAGGTATGGGGCCTTGAAAGTGGGGGCTCAGCTGGGAGGGGTAGCAGGTGTGGGGTCCTGGAAGTGGGGGCTCAGCCCGGAGGGCCCCAGGTGCCGGCCCTCCTCGACAACTGGGTGATGACTTGCTGGCTGTCACATCTGCTGTGTTCTCAGAGACGCTCCTTCAAGCGGCTCCAGAGGAGCCAGACTGCTCCCAAGAGGCAGAGGAGACAGGGCTGGCATCCCTGGAGAGCATCCGGAACGTGAGGCAGCTGGACTCTCTCGCTCGCGCCCACATCCTGCTGGCTCTAATCTTGTCTCCGAGTTCGCCCCGTTTCCAGAACTCTTGCCTGACAGCCTACACCTTCGTCCAGCACATCTGGCAGGTGAGGCTGCTCTCCAGGCAGAGGAGGCGTCACACTGACTGCCCTGGAGCCCCCTTAGGGAAGCACAGAGCCCCCACAGGCACACTGAAGACCTTGAGGATGCCAGCACATTTCCCTGCTGGTGCTGTGTGCTGTTCAGTGGGCTCTGACCCACAGCCACCCTGTGTAGGGCTTCCGAGAACGACTGATGGGTTTGAACCCCCAAAGTTCGAAGTTAGTTACTAGTCCGGTGCTTACCCTGCAGTGCCACACCAGGATTCAATTGGCATCTTCCTCTCAGCTGTCTCATCAGCATTATTTAAGGACCCATCCCTGACCCTTGACCTCGGACCAACCCCTAGCCACTTCTGTTCTTGGCTCTTTTTCAGGGAAACTTCCCGAAGCTCCAAAGCCCACTCCAAGTGGGCCCCACCTCCTCCTGAAACTGCCTTGACCAGGTGGACAGACGGGTGTGTCACTGAGGCCCTGTAGATCCGGGCCCCCCACCCGGTCCACACGTGTCCACATCTCGTGTTACAAGTGAGGCTGTCTTTCTTTCTACTAGGTTTCCTTGTTCACAGCAGGAAACTTAATTCCAGAAAACAAAATTCCAGCAGCGACAAGTTCACCTTTGTTAGTAACAAAAAAGGAGAAGGAGAAAGGAAGAGAGAAAGACAAGAACAGGGAGGCCAAGCAGGTAACCGCCAGTGAGGCCCCCAGCAGGGCTGGATGGAGGCAAGGGCCCTGGAGGTCAGCTGGAGCTGGCTGTGAGGGCGCGGGTTCTGAATGAGCTGAAGGGATGGGACATCTCTGAGTGGGAGATGAGCCCCGGGGGAGCCTGTGTGTACCGTGAAACCTGCAAACACACTGGAATTGTGGTTGCTTGTCCCCATGGCTGGACATGCTATCTCAGTTTGAGAAGCCGCGTGTTCACACAGCGCTCAGAACTGACGCCCACCCAGGGTTCTGAAGCAAGTCCTGCACACCCGCCCACCCTGTGTTCACCGAGCAAGATGCGTGGGGCTGAGGTGTCCTAAAGCCTGGCTTCCTAGGGTGTCTGCCTGCCTGCCAGCAGGGAGCTCTAGATGTGGGCACCCGGGAAGACTGGGTGCTGGGTGTCCAGGGCAAAACCAAAGTTGGTTGCTCCAATCCAGGGAAAGTGACCACTGTATGGGGTCAGGAATGTGGGGAGCATGGGCCCTCAGTGCCCCCAAGAACATGTCGTCCGGGGACCCGTGTCCTTCACCTGGTCTGTCCTTGTGTAGTTGGCCGTGTGGATGCAGGTTCTAGCTGCATTTTTTTAAGGTAAATCCCAAACACTTGCCTTCACAGCCTCAAATCCCTGTTCCCACCAAAAAGCTGGAGGATTTGCCCACAAGCACGGAAGACTGGGCTTCCTACTCCTGCCCTGAAGAAATTATCTTGATATTTAAACAGGACAGGAGCAACTTTACCATCAATCCATCGACCATCCAGAAGCCTGTAAGTGGACTTGAAGGAGCTGCCAGGGCTTTGGTGATGCGGTACAGTGGTATCACCTTGGGCCGTGGTAAAGCAGAGCCCAGGGGAGGTCCATACGGATCTCCAGAGGGCCAGGTCTGGGCATGAAGCTTTGTCCGCCCCACCCGGGCACCTCGCCTCTCCTTGATCCACTGCCCCTCGTCAGCCAGCACCTGAGGGAAACACTGCCTTTTCTTATCATGTCCCTAAACCTGACAATCTAGTTCTGTCGTCTCTGTAACTCGTCACCACAAACTGGGCGGATTTATTCTCTCAGACATGGAGTCTGACACCAGTATCATGGAGCTGAAATTGAGACCCACTCTCTCGGCAGGCTCTAGGGACGGTCCTTCTTTGTTTCGTTTACTTGATTATACAAGACAGTCGTCAAAACCATTTCTGAATATCAGAATTCACCATTACAGAGGCCATGCTATTAGAGAAAACACAGTTATTAAGATGGACTGAGAGGTCCGAGGGTCCTGTACTGCACATGTTTAACACACAGGAACATGCCTTAGTAGCCTGCTCTTGTTTCAAACCAGACAAAGCAGCTCCTTGGAAACCCAATACAGGGTCATTATGGGTCAGAACCAACTCGACGGTGCTTCACCACAATAGCAACGTCTAATGATCCTGAGTCTTTCTTCTTCTGCTTGTTGGGCTCCTGACTGTCTTCTTGGGTGAAGTGTCTGTTCGTGTCTTCTGCTCATTTTCAATTGGATTACTTGCTGTCTTCTTGTCGAGGGGTTGAACTCTTCTGTAAATTTTAGACAGTAGACCCTTGTCTAATATGCCATTGCCAAAATTTCTTTCCCAATCTGTGGGCTCTCTTTTTGCAAAAGCTTTTGATGCACATGTCTAATTTTTAGGAGGTCTCAGGCATCTATTTTGCTATTTGTTTTTAGTTAAATGTGATAGTATCTGAGCCCTTAAGTTTATCCCTACTTTTTGACTGGTGAGCTTTGTAATTCTAGGGTTTACATTTAGATCTTTAATCCATGTTGAGTGCGTTTTTGTAAATGCTGTGAGATATGGGTCTTGTTTCATTCTCCCGAAAATGGATTTCCAGTTTTGCCAGCGCCATTGCTGCAAAGTCCTTCCCATTCGTTTCTCCCGCCGTTTAAAGCAGTCGATCTTGACATGTACCTGACTGCTCGTCTTTTGGGAGTTCTGTATACACACTCTTCCTCTTCTTGCTTTATAGTTGTCTTTATTATAAATGGATATTTCTGATCCTCTATTGCCAGTTCTGTGGGCTTGTTTCACTTTAATACTTGTATAGCTCTGGTAGCGTAGTGGTTACAAAGCAGGCTGCGAACCGCAAGGTCAGCAGTTCGAAACTACCAGCTGTTCCGCAGGAGAAAGATGAGGCTTTCTGCTCCCGTAAAGATTTACAGCCTCGGAAACCTTGTACAGGGTCGCTATGAGTCGGAACCGACTTCACGGCACATAACCATCACCACCATATTCTGGTATGGCACTATAGGATAAGCACTGGACTGCTAACTGTAAGGTTAGGGATTCCAATCCATAGCTGCTCCTTGGAAACCCTACACAGGGTTGCTATGAGTTGGAACCAACATGACAGCACTTAACAACAACAACAACAACAACAACAACTACATATCTGTGCCATCCCCATGCTACGTTTCAGACTGGAATATGATATGATCCATTGTTGTCTGAGGAGTGGCTGGTGGGGTAGAGGAAGTCCTACCTGTAGAAGGTCTTGTTAATTCTTTGCATTCTCCATTGTTTTTCCAGGTGTGTTCTAGAATCACTTTGTCAAGCGCTGTTGACAATAGAAACCTGACATAGAACAGACTTCTTGGCAGCACTGGGTCTTGCAGTCATTGCATGTAATGCATCTATCTCTTCATTTAGTCTTCTCTAATATCTCTTGATGGCGTCCTGGGGTGGCGCTGTGGGTTAATGCGCTGGACTGCAAAGCCAGTTTGAACTGCAAGGTTGGTGGTTCAAGTTCACCAGCTGCTCCTAGGAAACCCTATACAGGGTCGCTAAGGGTCGGAACCGACTCAAAGGCACTTAACAACTATAACAACATCTGTTGATAATGAAATCGTTTTCTGCAAACACTTGTTGGGCAGCATCTGCTGTGTGCCTGGCATTTTGCAGGATAGAGTTCTGAGGAGAAAGATCCCTAACCATACATGTTTGCTGTGTATTTTGTAGACATACAGCTTATATTATCTGGACCACCTGGTCAGTGCCCTCAAGGGCATGTTTCTTCATGAGCTTGCGATTCCAGTCCTCCAGCTGGGCGTGGTCATCGCACATGCTGTGGTGGAAAGCAAGAGCCTGGCAGATCTCTACCACCTCAGGTCAGTCCAGCAGCCCGATGTCAGGGTCACTGCAGACCATGCAAGTGGCTGGAGTGAAAATTTCCTCAAAGCAAGATAAGAACAAACATTTTTAAAAAGTCAGTCGTGTGGTTGACTATGAGCATGAAGACTACTCTCTGAAACATGCGGAGTTGAGTGAATCAAAACACATATGTATTTTAGATAGTATTTTATTTCAAATTGTCTGCCTGGTCCAGGTTTAATCATTGCAATGTGGCTACCAAGAGAATGTCCTTGTTCTTCGGAAACACACTGAAGTCTTAGCAGACATGACGTCTCAACTCCCTCACAAAGAGTATAAGTAATGTGTGCGTGTACACGTGTGTGCGTGGAGAAAAGCGGGGAGAATGACAGCATCGGCGTGCACGTGCGTGTATTCGTGGAGAGGAGGGGAGAGAGTGCGACCGTGTGCGTGCGCGTGCACGTGCGTGTATTCATGGAGAGGAGGGATGAGAGTGCGACCGTGTGCGTGCGCGTACACGTGCATGTGTGGAGGGGGCGGAGGAACAACACAGACGCGCTAAGCTGTTGACCATGAAGGGGGCTTGAGCGAATTGTACACGAGAATTCCTTGTAGTGTTTTGCTACGTTTCTGTGAACCTGAAGTCATTTCAAAATAAAGCTGTGCTAAAGTATCAGAGAAAAGCGTCTCCTCTTGACGTCGAGATGCAGGTGGCCCAACCTCCTCCAGCTTGTCCAGTTCAAGCCTCTAAGGGTGACTGGGAGACCATGCTAAATAGGTATACAAGTAAACAATAAAACAATTTCTATCTGAAAATTCATCAGAGCCAAGGGTTTTTTCCTGATAATTTCACATAACTTAAAAGTCATTTCAAATGTAACGAAGGTGTACCTTTATTTTTGAGTTTGCCCGTTCTCCGTTTTCTCGCTGACCCTACCACATGGCGTTGTGAACGGACCTCGCCGTCCTTTCCTGCAGACTTGCCCAGCTGTGTTCCGACATGGGCCTGAGAGAAGCAGCGACGTTCCACGAGGAAGTGGTTGGACAGACATACATCAACGAGGTGGAGCAAGCAAGGTGTGTCAGCCAGGAGCGGAGTACTTAGAGCTTACCTGTAAAGGTGTGCTGAGCTAGGGATGGGGACAGCGTGCCCCCGAGTTAACCAAGTCGTCAGCTGTGGGCACTGACCACTGACCACTTAGCCATCTGCTCCCAGCACAGAACGGATACACGGAGTTCCTCTCTGCCGCGCAGAGCAGGTCAGTGCTGTGAGCTGTCCTCAGGAGCTGGTGTGCGCACATGTGTGTGCAGTCTGAGCATGGGACCAGTGCCCAGAGGTGTGGCCAGGACAGCAGATGCCTAACCTGCCCTCTCCCCAACACTCCCAGCCTCCTCTGTGTGGTCAGGGCATCCCTCCCCCACCCCTTTCCCTAAGCCACCTGCAGGTATGTGAAGACCCAGGTCCTTTGGGGTTAGCAGACCAGCCTTGCCTAGCATTCTGCTGGAGAGTGGAGTATCGGGAGGACCCTAGGCTGGGGTTGGGGTGGGCACGCAGGAAGGAACTGTTATTCTAGGTCAAACACCCAGTCAAGGGCCAAGGATGCCTGAGTGTCAACAGCCCACGTGGGAAGGAAGGGTCCCTGCATGGAGCAGAAGCTGGGAGGCAGGAAGGGGTGGGCAGAGTAGGGGTGGGCGCTGGTGGTTGGAATGGAGTGGCTGCACCCCCTTTTCACAGGACCACCTGAAGCCCGGCTTCACTGAGCATTGGGGTTGTGGAGGGGGTCCAGGTCCATGGTGGTAGGGGAGGACATGCCTGAGCTCAGAAGGTGGCATTTCTGAGATTGAGAGTCCCCTGTGGGCAGGTGGGTGGCGAGGGTGAGCTTACATACATCAGTAGCAGCTGGGACTCCTGTCTTTGTAAACACTTCCGTGAACAACGCTGCTTATAGCTGCCTTAACGGCACTCATTTGATTACTAGGAAGTGGGCTGGTTTTGAGTGCATGCTGATCATTGTCTATGTTACTTAAATCAGCTGCAGGAAAGAAATCATCTTGAAGAAAGAGAAAAACAAGGAGCCTGTGCTGGAAGAAAGCCTGCATGAGCGGCTGGGAGAGATCAGACCCCCGGTGGCCCAGGACAAGGCGAGTGAGCCACGCAGGAAGGTGTGGGGTCCCGCCCATGAGGAGGACAGGGGGCTAGGCATGCTCATCTGTGCCGTGTCCCCACAGTCTGGAGGACATTGTCCAGGAAGACTAGATGGGCATGTGTGACACCCTGTAGGAGGCCTTCCAGGGTCCATACCACAGGGGATGGAGGGGCCCCCAGGCAGAGCCAGCCCTGGGCAGGGCAGCGGCCAGTCATGGATGGGTCTGACAGCCCCTGGAAACCAGCGACCCCAGGCATGCCAGCTGTCAGGTCACTATACAGTGGGTTCTGCCGGCAGGCCATGGTGAGAACCAGCTCCACCATCCAGTGCAGGGGCCTGCAGGATGCAGACGAAGCTGACGGTGGGCTTTGGGGTGGGGGTGGGGGTGGGGGAGGAGAGAGCATGTGGAGAAAGGACGCCAGGCCTGGCTGCTCCCCGCCCGGTGCAGGTGGATGGCTGCAGGGGAGATGAAGCCAGTAGAAGGTAGGTGGTGACTGAGCGCTGGGTCTGCGCGCCTTACAGATTCTGATGGTGGACAGAGAGACTCAGAAGGGCCTGGACGGAGAGTCCTTCCCCCTCCTGTGGACCCTGAAGGCCGAGGTGCTACTTCAGATGGACCTGTACCAGCCCGCAAGGCTGCTCCTGGCAGAGGCATGCCTGGCCTTTGAGGTGGGAAGCCCCCCAGCCAGGCCCTGCCTTCCACCCTGCCGCACAGCCCCGCCCAGGCTGCGTCGCCAGCTCGGGCAGCCCCTCCGGCCCCCCAGGAATGACTGGACGTTGGAAAAGGGCAGAGGCAGTGGAGTCGGATCTGTGGCTGGGGTGCAGGATCCGGGTTGGCACCTGTGGGATCGGTGGTCATCACACGGATTCACACTTTGTGTGAATCATGAGAAACACCCATGATTCATGTGTGGATGTGGTATTGCCAATGGCAGGACAGCTAGCTGACTGTGAGTGTGTATGTGTATAAATGTATGTGTATGTGTGGTTGTATACATGTATATGGTTGTATATACCTATGTGTGTATATTGTTGTTGTTGGTAGGTGCCATCGAGTCGGTACCGACCCATAGAGACCTTAAGCACAGCAGAACGAAACACTGCCCGATCCTGGGCCAACCTCACGACTGTTGTCACGCTTGAGTCCATCAATGCATACCTATGTGTATATTGTGTATCCTTGTATACATGTCTGAGTGTATTTATTTGTGTACATATAAATAAGGAGACTTCAGAAAGTTTGTGAGAACATTTCATTATCTTTTCATTCTATGTTTCCATGAACTTTCTTAAGTCCCCTGGTATGTGTGTAATTCTGTATGTCTATGTGCATTGTTGTTGTTGTTATATGCCGTGGAGTCGGTTCTGACTCAGAGCGACCCTGTACAGGGTTTCCGAGGCTGTAAATCTTTACAGGAGCAGAGAGCGTCATCTTTCTCTCGCGGAACACCTGGTAGTTAGTTTCAAACTGCTGACTCTGAGGTTAGCATCCTGATTCGTAACCACTACGCTACCAGAGCTCCTTGTCTATGTGCATACATATGTATATATGTATGTGTGTGGATGTATATGCTCTTATAGATGTGTGTGTATCTGGGTGTGCACACACGTTTTGTGTTTGTGTGTCTGTATATGTGAGAGCATGTGAGCCTGTGTGTAGGTACACATCTGTGTATTTGTGTGCATACTGTTGCATTTTGTGTACATATGTGTATGTATGTGTGAACTGTGAGTGTGTGTGTGTGTACGTAGGTGTGTGGACATGTGTATGAGTCTCCCTCTCTGTTGTGCATATGTGTGTTCACTGAGGTATGTTGTGTATGTGTGTACACTGACGTGTGATGTGCATGTATGTGTGAGCCGTCTGTACATGTGCACGTGCATAGGTGTGTGGACGTGTGTATGAGTCTCCCTCTCTGTTTGCTGTGTAGGAGCTTGGTGATCCTTGCGCAGAATCGAAATGCTTGCACCTTCTAGCTGTACTGGCAAACAAGGAAATGAACTATGGACAGGCTGAGAAAATGATTAAGAAGGCGCAGCAGCTGGGTGGGAATGAGGCATTCTGGTACCACTCCACCCTGACGCTGGCAGACACCATCCTGGGCTTAGAAAACAAGAGACACGTGCTGGTGAGGAGAGGTCCAGGGTCCCCGCTCCCCTGGGCTGTGGTCCTGCCCTCCAGAGGCAGGGCTATCTCATGGGTTACCAACCTTGTCCCCAGGTGTGCCACCTGTTTCAGAAACTCATCAATACCTTCACAGTCTTCAAGAAGGAGCGGCCCAACAGGGCCCCTTGGTTAGAGTTCATGATCACGGACCTGGAAGCCAGGTGATTTCCCGCGAGAGCTGCCAGTGGGTGTGAAGGTGGAGGAGTTGTCTGCGTTTTCAGGCTCACCCTGTGGGTACTCAGAAGCGCCCATCCCTCCCCAGCTTCAGAACACCCCGACAGTCCTCTGAGATGTCTGAGATGGGGCCTTGGCCGACTCACCCGCTGAACACTGTGGCAGGGTGTCCAGAGTGCTCCTAAACTCCCCCAGATGCCTCTGCCTTCACCACCAAGGGCGGCGTTTTCAATGTAGCAACAGACACTGTTCGTGTTGGTTAGTTGGCAGTTGTGCTTGTGTTGTGTGGTGTGGTTGTGTAGTTGCTCTCGCCATGCACACATAAAATCAGTGTTGAGCTTGATCAAACGAACAGGTGTCTCTCCGAGGCCTATCTGAGGAAGATGTCTCGCCTTTAAAGTTGGTCCGGCCACAGTGATGTCCATCCGGTTTCCTAAAGTCAACACACGCTGGGATCCCCATCCTCTCCCACCCAACTCACGGTGCTTGGCACAACAGGTTCCCACGCTCCCCACGGCACCAACTTCTTGGCTCAGCTCAGGGGCTGTGGGTGAGGCGGGGTCTGGTCAGGGTGAGGACAAGATGAGGACAGTGTAAGGACAGGATGATGACAGTGTGAGGACGGTGTGAGGACAGTGTGAGGACAGGGGTGAGGACGGTGTGAGGACAGTGTGAGGACAGTGTGAGGGCAGTGTGAGGACAGTGTGAGGACTGTGTGAGGACAGGGGTGAGGACAGGGTGAGGATGGTGTGAGGACAGGGGTGAGGACAGTGTGAGGATGGTGTGAGGACAGGAATGAGGACAGTGTGAGGACAGGGGTGAGGACAGGGTAAGGATGGTGTGAGGACAGGGGTGAGGACAGTATGAGGACGGTGTGAGGGCAGTGTGAGGATGCTGTGAGGACAGGAGTGAGGACAGTGTGAGGACAGTGTGAGGGCAGTGTGAGGATGGTGTGAGGATAGGAATGAGGACAGTGTGAGGACTGTGTGAGGGCAGTGTGAGGACAGGAGTGAGGACAGTGTGAGGACTGTGTGAGGGCAGTGTGAGGACAGGGTAAGGACAGTGTGAGGGCGGTGTGAAGATGGTATGAGGACAGGAGTGAGGATAGGAGTGAGGACAGTGTGAGGACAGTGTGAAGGCAGTGTGAGGACAGGGGTGAGGACAGGGTGAGGACAGTGTGAGGACAGGGCAAGGACAGGGCGAGGACAGGGTGAGGACAGGGCGGGGACAGGGTGAGGCTCTAGCCCTTGTCTCTGTCACAGTGTCCCATCATCTGCTAGGGACACAAGCTTGAACATGTCTCTCTGGATTTTAACGTGCTGCGATGCGTATGTGTGAGCATACATAGGTGTGTGGACGTGTGTTCTCTACGTTCTCCTGGAGAACTGTCTTCTCTGGGCGTCACTTTTTTAGAAGTTTTTCTTGTGAATTGAGTGAAGGTTTACAGAGCAGATCATCATCAGTTTTACAGTCAACAGATGACAGATGATTGCACGCCCTCCATGTACCATCAGTCAACAGTTGTTGTCGTCGAGTGGGTTCCGACTCATGGCGACCCTGTATAGGGGTTCTGAGGAGCGGCTGGTGGGTTTGAATGCCACCTTGTGGTTCAAGCCGATCTTGCAGTCCAGAGCTTATCCTACAGAGCCACACCAGGACTCACGGTTAACAGTATCTACCTCTAGTTAACTGTTGTATTTCTCCTGCTACCTTCATCTCTCCTCTGCCAACCTCCCTCTGCTTGTATAGTGCCTGGCCCATCACCCGTGCTAACATGTGTCTGCCCTTTAGCCTGTGAGTAATCCCCCCACCCCCAACGCTCATAGAATGTTTCGTTTACCAAGACAACCTTTTCTTAACTTTGTACAACACTGTCTTTTTCCCATAGACAATGTTTGTTCTTTGGTGATTAACAGCAGGCTCAGCCGTGTTGTGAGGGCTTTCTCAGATTCATTGTTACTCTTCACAGTGCATGTTAATTTTGTGCTCTGCTGCTTTGCTGAATCTTTCAGTGAATTCCAATATATATATATATTTTTTTTTTGCTGAGTCTTTGGGTTTTTCCAAGTGTAAGATCATATCATGTACAAATACAGTGTTTTATGTCTTCTTTGCCCATTTGGATGCATTTAATTTTCCTTTCTTGTCTTCTAGCGTGGTCTAAGACTTCTAGCACTGTACTGGAGGAGTGGTGATAAAGGACATCCTTGTCTGGTTCCTTGTTGGTTGCAAGGAGAATAGTTTCTGCTTCTTTCCACTGAGAGTGATATAGTTGTTGGATTTATATATATGCCCTTAATTCTGTTGAGAAATTTCCCTTCAGTTCCCATTTTGTTTAGTGTTTTTATCAGGAATGGGGATTACATCTTGTCAGATGCCTTTTTGGCACCATTGCTGTGATCCTATAGGTTTCTTTCCTTTGTTTTATTTAGGTGGATTACATTGATTGCTTCTTACTAATAGTGAATCATCCCAGAATAGCTGGTATGAATCCCACTTGGTCATAATGTATTATTATTATTTTATTCATTGTTGGATTCTACCGACTAGGATTTTAATGAGACTTTTCACATCTATGTTCATGAGGGATCCTGAGCTATAATTTTCTTTCTCAATGATGTCTTTGCCTGGTTTGGGTATCACTGTTATGCTTGCTTCATGAAATGTGGGAGTTGTCAATCTTGTCTGTATTCTAGAATACTTTGAGTAGAATTGGTTCCAGCTCTTCTCTGAAGGTTTGATGGAATTCATCAGGAAAGCCATTTGGCCGGGACCTTTGTATGTTGGCACGATTTCTGAGTTTTGAGAAGCACCTGGGAGGATGACAGCACAAATTGACCAAACCAGGTGGACATCTGGCAGGTGGACATCACTGGTCAGTGTGTGCATGTTCTCCCTCAGTGTGGACATCTGGTAGGTGGACATCAGGGGTCAGTGTGTGCAGGTCCTCCCTCAGTGTGGACATCTGGTAGGTGGACATCAGGGATCAGTGTGTGAAGGTCCTCCCTCAGTGGTGGACATCTATTAGGCAGCTGTTGAGGGTAGTGAGTCAGTGCCCATGCATGTTCTCCCTCAATGGTGGACATCTGGTAAGTGGCTGTTGGGGGTCATGGGCTGATGCAGGGTGGGTCCTCCCTCAGGTGTGGACCTCTGGTAGATGACCATTGGGGGTCATGGGTCAGCGCAGGTCCTCCCTCAGCAGTGGACATCTGGTAAGTGGCCGTCAGGAGTCACAGGCCGATGTAGTGTGGGTCTTCCCTCAGGTGTGTCCATCTGCAGATCCAGCTCATCCAGGAGTCTGCCCACACCCACAATAAGGTCCCTGAGCAATTGCTGAGCAAAATGGATGAGTGCTTGCAGGAAATTGAGACAAAGTTCGTCAACTGTGGCCGTAAAGAGAATTGTGTGGACATAAAACAAGAGCGTACCAAACTGAAGAGGTGAGAGGTGCCTGCTTTCTGACGAGTCCACACAGGGGCCTCTAGGCCTCGTTGTCCCTCACAGGGCAGCTGCCTCCCACCACCCATGCTCACAAGCCTGGTCCCTGCTCGACTCCTCTGCCTCCCGGAGGTGTACCCTTGGAGGACCTCCCCTGGCCCCTGGGCCTCAGGAGCCATCCTCTCTGGGTCTTCTTATACCTCACACCCTTCTACTACCCCCACATCTGCCCACTGCAAGTTTGAATTTTATGAGAAAAGATAGTATCATGCCTGTATATTGCATTAGTCCAGCTGTGAAGACATGCTGAAGTAAAATTCCCAAGTGCACAATGTTAGGTCCTACTAAAACACACAGTGCCACCATATGAAAATTACCCATACGCCTCTAATTAGGACTGACATCATAGTAAGGAACCCTGGTGCTGTACCACCAGCTTCTCCTCTTGTGATAGCGACAGCCTTGGGAAGCCCATGGGGCAGTGCGACTCTGCCCTGTGGACTCTCTTTGAGGTGGAACTTGTATATCACAGCAGCAAAGACAGAATGTCCTGAACTCCAGTCTTGTGTCAAAAGGTTGAGCGCCCAGCATGAGAAAGATGCGGAGCAGAGAATGGCCTATTACCTGGAAGCCTGTGACTTGGCCCAGAGCGCCGTGACTGAAGAAGAGGAGCTATTCCACAGTGTTCAGGACTTGCTGGGCCTTCAAGACGTAAGTGTGTATTGTGTGATCTCTGTGCGTCTCCTTGGTGCCATCAGCATGTAAGCACACACTCATTATCTTATCCAAGGTGTCCTGGTTAAATGCCCGACTGCTAACCAAGTGGGTGCTGGGCTGAGCCCAAGTGCTCTGTGGAGGAGGGTACAGTGGTCTCCCATGAAGAGCACAGCCTAAGAAACCTGGTGGGGACAAGTCGGAGTCGACTGGGGACCACCGGCATCTCCTCTCTTACAGTGTCCCATCATGTCTCTGCCCCTCTCGGGTTAGTGCCGTCGGCATGAAGCACACGCTTCCTGTCATCTCTGTAAACAAGCCCATCAGCTCCCACTCTGACTGAGATGCAGAAATATGTGAAACAACCAAATCTGAACAGAATTCACAAAACAAGGGCTTTCTGTGTCCTAGATGTCAGACAGGGATGAACAGGGACCCCTGAGAGGAGGGGGCCCCACACGTTCAAGCTTGTTGCCACTGAGGGAGGACCCTGAGGACCACCAACCTGAAGAGACAGAGCCAAGAGCCCCGACTGGACAGGTGGCTGGCATCACATATAGGACAGAGTGTGAGAAAAAAGAGGAAGCCCCAGAGATCAGCAGAGCCTTCAGCCAAGTGCCCGTCAGCACACGTCCGAATTGGGCAAGCTGGAGCAAGAGCGATTCTAAGAAGACAGACCTGGGAGAAACCCTGCATCACCAGCCACACTGAAAACCCCCATGATTCCTGGAACATCCTAGACAGAAGCTCTCTGACGAATCAGGGGAGAGTTATCCTTAGATGGGAACCGCTCCAGACCCGCCTGAGCAATCCTAGCAGGAGAATGTGCAGCCCAGAGCAAATGCAGGATATTTACAGGGATATCAAAATGTCTACCATCCACGAGGGTACAATGCAGTGTCCGGCAACCAATCACAATTCATGAGTCATGCAAACAAGTAGGACAGTGTGACCTATAACAAGGAGAACAGTCAGTCCATGTGGACACATATTAATTAGAATGGAAAGACAAGGACATTAAAGCGGTTATTGTAGCTGTAGTCTACGTGATCAGAAAGTGATGTCGAAATAGAGAAACTATAGAGAGCCAAACTGTCAGTGTTGGGGACCCGCCTCGACATTGGGGTTCAGTTCACGAGGAGAGGATACCTGACGGCGATTCATATATATCAAGAATACACAGAAAGAGACAAAGAGAGAGACAATGAGGCACCCCAAAGCTAGAGTGGATACATCACTGGAGGGCAGGCTTGGGACTACAGGCATCGTGGCCTCTGCAGGCAGCAACTCACTGCCCTGCAATCTTTAACGCATGCCTTCCAGCCAGTAATGCTCTGCCATCTTTACTCTATGCCTGCCAACCAGCAATGCACACCATCTTTACTCCATGCCTGCCAACCAGTAATGCACACCTGGGGAGGCCAGGGCCTCTGCTTTATTCAGGGGAGGAGCTTCACACCAAGCTGGGAGGGACTTAGGCAAGGTACAGCTAACATCAGT
>NW_006408623.1:10060907-10069347 GCF_000296735.1 Chrysochloris asiatica | reverse complement strand
ACAACCTTTAGTCTCGGCTTTAGGAAAATATCACATTTATCTGTGGATTGTCCAAGGCTCCAGTGTATTAATTTAATATATATACCTGAATATTAATATGAAAGCAATTTGCCATTAACTGCCAGTGGCCTCATTTATTACACTCGGCCCCAGAGGGCCTCGAACCTCTGACCAGTCTTACACGGTCTGCAACATGTCAGAATAGTCATGACGTGTGGGATGAAGAGTGCGCTGGACAGCGCCGATGGCAGACTAGACACTGATGAAGAAAGGGCTGGGGAACTTGGAGGCCCAGAGAAAAGGACAAGTGAACACACCATCAGTGAATTAAAGCAGTGGAGCGTAGCTACAGGAAACGGCAGCACAAAAATATTTGAAGAAATACTGGGCGTGGGTGTGGATATGTGGGTGCCTGGATGTGTGCGCATGTGGGTGTGAGGGTGTGTTGATGTGCAAGTGTGGGTGTGTGGATATGTAGGTGTGTGGGGGTGCAGTTTTATTAGTGTATGGGTGGAGGGGCGGGTGTACAGGCATACGGCTGTGTGGAGATGTGGGCGTGGGCTGTGCAGAGGTGTGTGGTTGTGTGGATTTGTGGGTGTCGGGCATGTGGCTGTTCACACAAGAGTGGGGAGCCCTGAAAATTTGGCACCTGGGAAACTGCACAGATTGTCTCTTATTTCATTTTCTAAGTCTTTATTAAAACACAGTGGATTCTTTAAATAAAATAATTAACAATGAAGTTCAGGGCTGTAACATATGTAGAAATAAATCTATCAGAACATAACTTAAAAGTTAGGAGGGAGAAACCAGCACACAGTAAAGGACGTTCTACTCTACACGAAGTGGATGAGTGTGATGAACTGGAGATGTACGCATGCGGCGCCAAGGCACCGAACAACAACAAGGTGGCCATCAAATTCCCAGACGTAAGCCAGGGAAGGCTAGAAAATGAAATCATGAAAATGTGGACGTGCTTTTGCAAATGGATAATGAGCAGAGGCTGAAAGAGGCTGACAAAGCTGCTGAATAGTCAAATCCGAGATTGCCTACAAAAGACTGTTGGTGGACTTACAGACATCAAAGGCGAGGAGAGCCGCCACACGGGAGACAGCACAGATGGTGAGACACAGCGGCAGAGAAACTGCAGCAAAAGAACCAGCAGCCCACCATAAGATGGCACAGAAGCCCACTGCGGAGCTGGAGAGCTGAGCGCCTCTGTGGGGGAGGTTAACGGAGGGGTCTAGGAACCTGTTGAAGGAATTAGGCTTTCTGACCCACGGAGTGGAGCCGTGTGCCTCCGGACACTTACGAGTACAGCTAAAGAGCTCTGTGACACAAGCCCAAGAAGAGCAGAGGCCAAGCTGTCCTCTTCTGGTGGTGGTGGTGCGCCGTGGAGTTGGTTCCCATTCATGGTGATGCTATATAGGGTTTCTGAGGCTGTAAATCTTTACGGGAGCAGAAAGTATCATCTTTCTCCCACGGAGTGGCTGGTAGTTTTGAACTACTGACATTGAGGTTAGCAGCCCGACTTGTAACCACTACACTCCCAGAAGAAACCAGGAAGCAGAAGAGACAAGGAGCACAGGAAACAGGTACCTCAGTCTCAACAGGTAGGACACTGGCCTCCAGACTCTCGAAAGATGGAACCACAACCTCTGGGGTTACGGTTCTTCTCCACCAACTTGGTGCTTTAGTGTGGGACTGTGTTAAGAAATGGGGACTCTGCCCAAAGCTGAGGGGCAGGAGAATAGGGCTTGTCAGGGCCCAGGGAGTGGCATCATCACTCAGACAGGTGAGGATAATGGGGCCGCCCCAAGTGCAGGAGGCAGAGTGGCCATTCCAGTGAGCCTGGAAGGCAGAGCTGACACCTAGGGCTGGCATGCCTCCATCCGGAGCCCAGAGTCTGGGGTCTCTCGGAGAGCAGAGGGTTCTGTTCCAGCTTGGCTGGGTTTTAGCTTGCTTGGTGCCCTTACTCCTCCTTTCCCCCAGAGGCTCCGATTTGTACTGGAATGTCTATCTTGGGCCTATTTGAAGCAGGGAACTTATAGTCTGGGTTGACTGTGGACATAGAAGAATTTGGGGCTATCATAATGAGGTTAATGTAACCTGGGTCACACATATGCTACTTAATCCATGCTGGGTACAAGTAGGGGTTTATAATTGTCGTTATTTAGGGTTTATGTGTGATTTAAGGAGCTGTGTGCAGGTGCCAAGTTGACAAGGGTGGGGGGACAATGATATTACAGTTTTGTGTCAACCACACAGAATTCACAGACAGTATTCATAGCAGTGTATGATCTAAAGCCAGTGGCACAGAAGGAAGAAGTCCAAGGTGCCCTGAAGGTATTGGCTAAGAGCAAGGTTCCAGGAATTGATGGACTACAAATCGAAATCTTCCAGCAAACTGAGGTGGCACTGGAGGCACTCACTCATCTATGCCTGAAATTTGGAAGACAGCTACCTGGCAACTAATTGAAAGAGATCCGCTCATTCCAAAGAGGGGTGACCCAGTGGAATGTCTAAATCATTGGACGATATCATTGATATCGCAAGCAAGTGAAACTTTGCTAAAGATGATTTTAAAACAGCTGCTACAGTGCATTAACATAGAACTGCCAGAGGTCCAAGCTGGAGTCAGATGAGGCTGTGGAATGAGGGATGTAATTGCTGAGGTCAGATGAATCTTGCATGAAAGCAGAGAACACCAGAAAGATGTTTACCTGTACTTTGGATCATGACAAGCTATGGACAACATTGTGAAGTATTAGTATTCCGGAACACTTACTTGTATTCATGAGGCACATAGACCAAGAAGCAGTTCAAACAGATCAAAGGAATGCTGAATGGCTTAAAATTAGGGAAGGTGTGCACCAGGATTGTATTCTTTTACCATACTAATTTAATCTGTACACTGAACAAATAGTTTGAGACACTAGATTATACAAAGCAAAACATGGCATCAAAGGTTGGAGGAAGACTCATTAACCGCCTGAGATATGGAGATGATACAACCTTGCTTGCTGAAAGGAAAGAGGACTTGAAATACTTACTGATGAAGAGCAAAGACCACAACCTTTGGCATGGGTTGCACCTCAGTGTAAAGAAAACAAAGATCCTCACCACTGGACCAATAAATAGCATCAAGACAAATGGAGAAAAGATGGAAGTTGTCAAAGACTTCATTTTGCTCGGATTATCCATCATGGAAGCAGCAGGCAAGAATTCAAGCGATGTATTGCATCAGGCAAATCTGCTGCATAAGACGTTTTCACAGTGTTGAAGAGCAAAGATGTCAGTTTGAGGACTAAGGTGCACCTGACCCAAGTCATTTTTTTTTGGATGTTGTTAAATGCTGTCAAGTTGGTACCTACTCCTAGGGTCCCTATGCACAACAGAAGGAAAACCTGCCCAGTCCTGGGCCAACCTCACCATTGCTGGTCCAGTTGAGACCACTGCTGCTGTGCCATTGTGTTTGGGGGTCTTCTTCTATTTTGATGACCTTCCACTTCACCAAGCATGATGTCCTTCTCTGGGGACTGGTCCCTTCTGATAATATGTCTGAAGTATGAGAGACCAAGTCTGGCCATCTGGCTTCTAAGGAGCATTCTGGCTGCCCTTCTTCCAACAGATTTGTTTGGGTCAGACACACTGTAGTCCTCAAACCCAAAACCCAAGCCATGGTGTTTTCAATAACCTCATATACATGTGAAAGTTGGACAGTGAATAAGGAAGACCGTAGGAGAATTGATGCCTTTGAGTTATGATGTTGGAGAAGAATATTGAAAGTGCCATGGGCTGCCGAAAGAACCAACAGATCTGTGTTGGAAGAAGTGCAGCCAGAATTCTCCTTGGAGGCCAGGATGATGAGACTTCATTTCTCACACTTCAGACATATTTTCAGGAGGAACCAGTCCATAGAGAAGGATATTGTGCTTGGTAAAATGGAGGGTCAGTAAAAAATAGGAAGACCCCAAGAAGATGGATCGACAAGGTGGCCGCAACAATGCGTTCAAGTGCAACAGCAGTTGTGAGGTTGACGCAGGACCAGGCATTTCGTTCTGTTGTGCATGGGGTCGCTATGAGTCAGAGCTGACTCCATGGTACCTAACAACAACAGCCACAAAGCATCACCCTGACACCCAAAGAAGACATTACCCTCCCCCACAGAATAACACCCAGAAAACTACAAACCAGTATGTTCATGAAAATAGATGTAAAATTTCTAAACAAAATTTTACATTAAATACATATATAAAAGGGCAATCAATGCATCATGACGAAGTTGGGTTTATCCCAACTGAACAATCAATATAGCTCATGATAGTTTGAAAAATAAATAAAAACCACATTATTCATCTCAGTAGATGTGGGAAAAGCATTTTACAAAACCCAGCATCCCTTTCTGATTTTATCACAAAACATCCTAGCCAACTAGTCATAGAAGGGAACTCTCTCAAACTGATAAAAGGCATTGTCTTAATTGTGTGTTGTTTTTAAGTGCTGTGCAGTCAGTTCTGACTCATATTGTCCCTGTTTAAGGTTTTCGAGGAAGGGCTCGTGGGGTTGAAAGATCCATTTTGCATTAGCAGTTCAATACTTAGCCCACAGCACCACACCAGGACTCTATAGTTTTCTAATGCAGCTACAACAAGTGGTTTCAGCAAACAGAAATTTATTCTCTTGTAGTTTAGGAGAATATAAGTCCAAATTCAGAATGGCAGCTTTAAGACAAGGCTTTCTCTCTTTGTTGGCTCTGAAAAAAGGTCTTTGTTGCTTTTCAGCATCCATAGGCCCAGTGTTCCTTAGCGATCTCCACACATCTTGTCATCTGTTTCCCAGGATCTAGGAGCTTTACAGTGTAGGGACGTCCTCTTCCAATGTGGTATTTCCATTGCAGCAGAACTTGATAATTTAATATTGTTAAGATGTCAACTCACCCTAAAACATCGATATACTTAGTACAATATTATTAAGATTACAGCAGACTTTCTTATACAAATAGATAAAATGATTTAAAAATTAATCCAGAAATGTGAAAGACAGAATAACCAACACAACTTGGAAGAAAAAAGAACAAATTTGAAGGTCTAGAACTACCTGATTCTGATTTATTACAGAGCTACAGGAGTCAAGCAAGTCTGAGGTGACAGGAGACAAACCTTAATTGACCAGAACAGGGGATCCAGAAATAGATACACCTCTATACCAGCAGCTTGTTGTCAATGAAGAGACACAACGACACAAGGAAGACACATGAGCAAGTCAGTGACAGAGAAGCAGTCCTTTCGACAAGGATGCTGAAACAGTTGGGAACGCACATGCAGAAAATCGAGCTCCCATACATATCTTAGCATCAGATGTAAAACATTTATTCAGAATGGGCCAAGGCCCTAAATGTAAGTGCTAAAACCATAAAGCTTTTATAAGAAAATGTGGGAGAATACTTCTTTAATCTTGTGCCCGGCAAAGATTTCTTAGCTATGACACCCCAATAATAAACCATTAAAAATAAATAAATAAAAATTAAACACCTGACACGCTGGACTTTGGCTCTTCAAATGACATTGCTGAGAAATAAGAAGACAAGCCACAGATACAATTTAAATCATGTATCTGATCAAGGTCTTGTCTTAAAGAACTTTCCCAACTTAAGAAAGCAAACAACCCAGTAAAAACGAGCAACGTATTTAAACAGATGTTTCTCCAGATCAAATATATGGATGGTAAATAAACATGGGAAAAGATGAGAAACATTATTAGTTGTTATTAAATATTGTCAAGTTGATTCTGACTCCTAGCACCCCTGCATAGGATTTCCAAGGAGCAACTGGTGGGTTTGAACTGCCAACCTAGAGCACCACACCAGAACTTAAGGAAATGAAAGTAATAACCCTAATGAAAAGCACCACATACCTATTAAGACTGTTGCAATTAAAAGACGAATTGCAGACTTCTGGCAAGATGGCGGACTAGGCAGATGCACTACACAGATCCTCTGCAACAAAGATACGAGAGACCAAATGAAACAGACACAGATGGAAATCCTGGAATCCTGCACTTCAGAGGAAAGTTTAGAGAAGTGGAGTGAGTGCTTCTGGAAGGAGAAAATGAGCAAGGACAGAGAGAGGGGGAGACTGGTGTACACCTGGCCAGATGCAGTGCGACCATCTTGGACTTTTGTGAGCAGTGTTGGCAACAGCAGGTAGCCTGGCAAAGCAGATTCGCACAAGCAACAGGAAAGGAGACAGACAACACCACAGCCATACAGCCAAAGCCATACTGTCTGCAGCTTCACCCACTGTGCAAGAGCCAATACCAGCTCCTAGACCACCTGATCAAAGACAGACCCCAGCCAAGACCAGCCCATCCCCCACTAAGCTGAGGCGCACCAACGGTGAACAGAGAATGGTGCACAAGCTTCCATTCTTTATACCCACAGGAGACAGAACCTAGAATCAAAGTGCAATCATCACTTAACTATGACAACAACACAGTGTCCTGGAGATAACAACATACCAGTCCAGCCTTACCGGTGAAAACTGCACAGCAGGAAAGTTACGAGGTTGAGTCAAGAGGTACCCACATTCCTGTGCTATTAAAACACCCGTTCACGTCCACGGCTGATGACAACACTGAGCGTGCACACGAAATGATTCTGTTGAATAGACGAGTGACAGTGGATAATGTGGTAAATCATTTTCAAATCAGCCCTGACTCTGCCTATGAAATAACGTACGACAGACTTCGGTTTTGAAGAGTTTGTGCTAGATGGGCACCGAAACAACTCACACAAGGGCATAAACCCAAGCATTTGGACATCTGCAAAGAAAATCTGGATCAATACTTGAAGGAAGGTAAAAGTTTCTTTTAAAAAGTCATTACTGGTGATGAGACCTGGATTCATCACTACCAGCCTGAAAGTAAATGGCAGAGTTTGGAATGAAAACATCCTCAACCACCAACCAAGAAAAAGTCCCAAAATCCACCATCAGCTGGAAAATGGATGCTGACAGTTTCCTGGGATTCTCAAAGGCTGGTATTGGAACACTAGCAGGTAAAAGTTTCAACAATCAACAGTGCTCATTACAGTGAGATGCTCACTGAAGAGCTGAAACCTAAATTTCAGATTAAATGTAGAGGACTACTATCTAAAGGTGTTGCGATCTTGCATGACAATGCAAGTCCACATACCTCTGTCCACACTGTTGACACTCTGTGAAAACTTCCTTTGGGGGTGTTAAAGCATCCTCCACATAGTCCTGATCTTGCTACATCACACTTTCACCTGTTTGGTCCCTGAAAGCAGCCCTTCAAGGATGAAGATTCACCTCTGATGAAGAAGTGAAGACAGATGTGTATTCATGGCTCTGAGCTCAGCTCAAAACATTTTAAAATAAGGGAATGCAAAAGCTTATTGACAGATGGATAAAATATATGGAAAAGCAAGGAGATTATATTTTAAAAGATTATTCATCTTTTATAAAAGTTGATTATAACAAATTCTACAGCCAGTGTGTGGATAATTTTTTACTCACCCTGGCAAAGCGCTTTTGCACACACAACAACGTAGATGATCTTAAAATAACTAAGCTGAATGAACTCAACCAGACAATGGGGTGCATATTATACAATTCCATTCTCTTATGTTCTTGTTGTATGACTCCATACACATGACATTGTGCTATATTGTTATATGTGCTGTATGACTCCACTGGGCACCATTCCATTATTATGCACCATATCATTCGGTCATAGTATTATGTATGACTCCATTCATGCAGTGGTCTGTTCTATTATCATGTGTCATATGACTCCACTCACACAATATTCTGTTCTGTTATTATACAGCATATTATTCCATTCACACCTGGTATCATAGTGGGTTATGCATTGGGTCAGCAGTTCAAGTCCAACAGGAGGTCCACAGGAGAAAGATGAGGCTTTCTGCTCTTGGCAAGATTTGCAGCCTCAGGAAACCTACACAGGGCTTCTGTGAGTCAGAATCAACTCGATGGCATACCACTGCCATCTCATTCATACACCTTGCTATTGTATTATTACATATGACTGCGTTCCATAACACTCTCCTACATTCATACATGCATCTGGTTCTGCTCTAGTAATGTTACAGGACTCCATTCACACAATGTTATGTCATGTGTTCTGTGGTCCCATTAACACAATGTTGTGTTATATTATTGCTCCATGATTCTGTCCTGACACCATTCTGTTACATGATTGTTACATGTTATATGGCTCCATTCACGCTATCTTCTGTTCCATGACTGTTATATGTTATACGACTCCACGCTACATTCTGTTACATGATTGTTACATGTTATACGACTCCATTCACGCTACATTCTGTTACATGATTGTTATATGTTATACAACTCCATTCACGCTACATTCTGTTACATGATTGTTATATGTTATACAA
>NW_006408623.1:10036308-10060647 GCF_000296735.1 Chrysochloris asiatica | reverse complement strand
CACGCTACATTCTGTTACATGATTGTTACATGTTATACGACTCCACGCTACATTCTGTTACATGATTGTTATATGTTATACAACTCCATTCATGCTCCATTTGGTTTTGTGACTGTGATATTGTTCCATTTACACTACATTCTAGAAAATGCAAACTAATTGAATTTGCACTTTTAGTGCCAGAAAATAGTTGAGGGGTTGCCTGGAGAGGAAAGAGGAGGTGTTATAATGAACACGGTCATTGTCCTGAGCAAGGTGAAAGTTTCATGGGTGTATACATACGTTACATGTCTCGTGTGTCACACGTTCATTTCAGGGGCAGGCCGTAAACACACCCCTGATGAGGAAGCTGGCTCACCTCAAGCTTAACCTGGCCGAAATGTCTCTGGACATGCTTCAGCTGATCTGGGAGGAGACTCTGCAGCAGGACTTAGAGCAGGGCTCCATGGACAGGCTGCTGGCGGACTACCTGCAGGACATACGAGACTACAGCCCTGTAGGCTTGGTGAATATCGAGGCCTCACAGCTAGCTGCCCTGCCCACCAGAGGACTAGCACTGGGAGTACAGGCCTACTGGGAAACCCATCCTCAAACAAGGACGATTGATGGTTGGCCCTCAAAGTTCACGGCCTCTGTCTGTCTTTCTAGCAGATCATTGGAGGGGACTTAATTGGCTAATAAAACAGAGGTCTCGCTGGGAGATGTCTCCCAGGAGACTTTACGGCTTCCCTTTCTGGGTCACAAGTTCGCTTTGCCTCGTTAGGGTAGCATATTAAAGAACTCGATAACAGTAAATTATAATTTTTTTTTTAATGTCAAGTAGAATTTGCAAAATTTCTTTTGTTTCAAAGAAAAAATTTTTCCATTTGAGGCATTGTCTTAGATTTCATAAAGTATGAATAGATTAACATAGTCCTGAAATTGAATTGGATAACTCATAGATTTGTCAGTGAACAAGTTTGCCTAAAGCTTTAATGACCCAGTACCTAAGCCCTGGAGACAACCCCAGCCCAAGGCCCCAGGCAGGTCCTCAGACTTGGGGTATGACTCATAACTTCTGGGGGGCAGTCCTGATGTGCCAGCAGGAAGTGGAGGTGAGGGCAGTGGCATGGTTTGTGCTCTCTAGAAATGGTTCATGCTGAAGCGGACCCTGGCCCACGCCACACTGGCCCAGCTGGGCAGTCTGCAGCCGCTCTGCACCGGCTGTGCTGAGATGCATGCCCGCATGCTGGCCCTGACCGGGAGAGCCCTGCACCTGCTGACCGTGAAAGTGAACCCTGTGCATCCCACCTTCTACTGGGATGAGAGTCTCCAGGTATGTGAGTCCTGTCCAGCTCAGGCTGTGGCCCCACCTAAGAAGGGAAGATGAGGACAGATGAAGCAGTCGGGAGGCAGTATGGGGACATGGGGTCCCTGAGACAGGCCCATGGGGTATTTGGAAGAAGAGAGGGGCTCACACAGGCTCAAAGTACAGGCAAGGACCCACACCTAGTTCCAGTCCCCAACAACCCTTCTGATGCCACTCTCCTTACCTGGGCCCCTGCCTGGAGTGAGACTGGACTTTGGGGTGGTTCTAGTGAGCAGCAGGGGACAGGGGCTACAAAGGAAGTCCCAAAGAACTTGGTGAAGCCCCACTGAAGGCCTTGAGGTCTCAGACCACACACCTCAGCAGAGTCCATCCTTTGGGCCCCCAGGGGATGGCAGCCATGTGGGGGGTCTCCACTCGTGTCCTGTTCTCAGCTGAGGAGTGAGAATGCTCTGGCTGGTCAATGCGTGAGCAGCAGCAGGCCAGGCTGAGAGCTGCTGGCTGAGCTATCTGAACAAAGTCAGGACCGAAATGGCTCTCACACCTGTCTCAGGGGTGGGATGCAGTCAGGTGGGGTGGGGGCATCATGGCTGGTGATGGTGGTGATGGTCACCGTGCCCGGGGTGGGTGTTGGACTCAGTACACAGAGAATCCAGGCCCAGGAACCCCAGGGTGTCAGAGGCAGTGGGAAGCAGGGACCCAAAGATACAAAGCAACCATGGCCCCTCCCAGGAGCCCGAGGCCACCACCCCACCTGGTTCTCTAGGTGGGGGCCAAGCTGAGCAGCCTCAAGTCTCCAGAGGTGGAGGGAGAAGGAGGGGATGTGGAGGAGTGGACCCGGGAGCCGCCAGCCTTCAGGGTGGTACCCGAGGGGCACAGCAAGAAAGGGGTCCACCTGAAGGTACCTAGTTCCCCTCCCCCTCCCCCTGCTCCATCTGCATGAGCCCGAGACCCCCAGCTGAGTTTGACCCCTGGTTCCACAGAAGAGGATGGCACTGGCCCAGCGGTACCTAGCCCAGACATCTGAGGTATTGCTCCAGGGTCTGCGGGCAGCGCTGGGCGCTGGAGTCCTGGACTTGGCAGCAAACATCAGCCTGGAGATGGTGGAGTGTGTGGGCACCCTAGACCCAGCCACCAGCCTCCAGTTCCTGGCACTGTCTCAGGTAGGCAACCAGCATGCGTGGCCAGAAAAGGTGCCCCACAGTCCCCACCTGGGGACCTGTAGAGACTGGCCGGTCTCGGGTCATGTCCCTGTGGGTGCTCCGAAGCCCTGCCCACTATTAGGGCCCTATGTCCCGAGTCCCAAGCGGATGGCCCCTGCAGACCCCTTGATGGTTTCTCCCAGAGCTGCTCAGCCTCAGGTATGATGAAGGAAGTCCTGCTGGCCGCCACGACCAACACCAGCAGCTCGCAGCTCGCAGCCCTGCTGCAGCTGCAACACCGGCTGAAGTCTCAGGGCAGGACCGACACCAGTCTGTTTGCCAGCGTGGAGCAGAGGTTGACCGCCACCTCCAAGGTGATAGACCATGGGGGGCCAGGCCCAGCTGCCCAATGGAGCCCAAAGATGCCCCAGCTTCCATCCCCAAGCAGGCTTATTAACCTACCCACATGCACTCCCTCATCTGGGGCTCCCATGATTGCATTGCATCATCCATGGGAACAGAAACAGGGTGCTCACCTGTGGGGCTGTGAGACACATCAGTGTGCAACCAGAGACTGACTGCATATGAGCACGTGTGTCTGACTGTGTGCATATGCCTTGTGTGTACAGGTATGTGCATGTGTCTGCATGTGCACATGTTCTGCATGTGTGCATGAGTGCCTTGTGTGCACGTATGGCTGCGTGTACATCTCTGACACGTGTATGAGCACATTTCACATGTATATGTGTGTGAAATCTGCATGTATGTGTACACATGCATGCCCGTATGTGTGCATGTCTGTGTGCATATGTCTATGTGGAAGTGGTTTGTGTACATGTTTGTGTGCATATTTGCATGTATGTGTGATACATGTGTCTGCATGTGCACCTGTCTGGGTGTGCATGTGTCTGTATACACATCTTTGTGTGCACACATTTGTGTTGCCTTGTATACATGCACAGTTATATCTTTGGTATGTATCTGTATTCTGCTTGTACATCCATATGTGCACATGTATCTCTGTGGATACATGCTTGTGTCTACATTGTGCATGTGCCTGTACGTTCACATATCTGTGTGCACATCACTTGTGTGTCTGCATGCACGTGTCTGTATGTTCACGTGTGCACATGCTGTGTGTGTGTGTGTGTGCGTGCATGTGTGTCTGCTGGAGGAGGACCAAGGGAAACACTGCACCAGTAGAGGTGGGGGAGGTGGGGCTGGAGAACGTTCGAGGCTTCACTGTGCCCACTTCCTAACTGTCAGAGCTGCTGGCCCAGTGCCTTGTGTGTACTGCCACCCCAGTGGGGCCGGACTCCTTCAGGGCCTTCCGGCAGGGCTCCCATGCCCTCCCGCTACCCGTGTGGGGAAGAAGCCCAGGTCTACACTCTCCATCAGCAGGCCAGAGCCAAGCCCGCTGAAATCCAGTGGTGCACACATCCTGTGCAAACCTGGGGAAACGCTGCAGCGACCCCCTGGTCTGAGTTCACTCACTGATTGTTGGTTACATTTACGATGACCCAGGCTTGGCAGAATCTAGCCGTAACGGAACAGCATTTTAATCTCCTGAACGACATCCCGCCCATGTTCCGGATCCTCTTTCTGCACCACTCACAGGACAGGTATGGCTCTTGCTCTGAATCTGGGCCCTTTCTGGAGTTTGAGGTGGAAGTTCGAGTCCCACCAATGGCCCACCCCCAGCAGGCCCCCTGTAAGTGAGCACTGGTCAGATGGCTCTGATCTGAGATGGGGGATGGTGCCAAGTTCTCTCCTAGTCCCCTAGGTCCTTGCTGACTGCCAAGAGGCCCCAGACAGTGAGAGGGTTGAGGTGTGGCACCTCGTCTCTGGCACAGGAACTTCAGGTTTGGTCTGGGGACTCTGGAGGGTCTGAACCTGAGTTCCGAAGGTCACCGTGACTGTGGGGGCAGCCACCTTCGCCAGGTCCCACTCTCTGTGGTGGTGGAGCCATGGTAACCTGCTGATCACACGCTGGCGGTCCAAGTGCATGTGCCTGCGTGTCCGTGTGTATGTTCACACCCATGCCACCCTGTGAAGCAGTCCCCAGGACGTGCTAGGACCCGCCAACTCCTCCCACAGGTCCCATCTGTATGGTGCCGCATTCGAGAGACCCAAGCTCGTTCCTGCCCCCAAAGGAAAACATGTATCTGTCGGTGGTGAGTTCCTGCTCCCTACGAGGGTCAGGGAGTCTGGCTGTGGACACTTTAGAGCAACAGAGCACAAAGAAAGACTTCCAGCCCTCGACAGCCCTGCCCCCACCTGCTGCACCACGCCGCCCCCTCCGATGGGCGGGGTCAGCCTGCCGGTGTGTGCTGGGTGGGACGGCTCTCTGCCTTTCTTGCTGGGGTCCCCCTTTTGGGAGCCATCCAGGTGTGAAATCTAGTTGGGGAAGGCTTCCACCCCCAGCCCACAGCCCCCGCAGCATCTGTTCCCCTCATACATGGACCCCACAGTGTCGCCACTCCCCTCCCCCACTGACCCTCGGCTGGCTCAGGGCTGGGCTCTTTCCTGTAGGCTGCTGCCACGTGGCGCGGGTGGCTGTGGACCCGGCCGCCCTTCCTCACCTGATGTCCAGTGTGCAGCAATTCCGGAGACAGTCCCTGGTGGAAGCCCACAGTGAGGACATGGACCTGAACCCCAGCTCAGTGAGTGGTCCACAGCCTGAGCTGACCTGGGCCACACAGCCTACTGGGCACCCGGGAGAGGCGGCTCAGGCTGGGGGCCCCACATGGAAGGTCAGCCGCTGGGCCATGGGGGATGAGCAGGCTGGGCTCAGGGGTCCAGTGTCCAGTGGGCTGGGCCCTTTTACAGCCATAACCCGCAGTGAGTTTTTATGGGATCCTTTTAGCTGCTTTCTGATTCTGGATATTGTTGGAGTAGAAACAGGTGCCAGAAAATGCTCAAATTCAAGAGGATGAAAATTACCGAAAAAAAGTTGACAAATTCAACAACATCCTGAAGACCTCGGAGGAATACCTGAAGCCACTCTTCCCACTGATGGGTTCTCATGAAACCAGGTATCACTCAGAGCCCCTGTGTGCCAACCCCGAGACTGTGGCCCCACCCTCAGTGGACGTGGGCTTGGGGCATCGGCAAGCATGTCTGAAAGCATAGGACACAGGGTGGAGGGGTGGACTCTGGGGTCCCAGTCACCCACGGGGCTGACCATGAGTCTGAGCTTCAGGATCCTGTGTCTCCTGGTGTCATCCAGACTCAAAGACATGCGCTGGTCACGGCTGTTATAGTGTGACATCACGGTGTACACGCAGCAAGCATTCTCGCTGCTGAAATGGGGCCATTTCTGCCTAGTCTGTGCCTGTGGGCAACCCCGCAACCCTCCACCCATCTCAAGCCTGGGTATGAGGGACATGCAAGGGCACCCAAGGATCCCTGTTGTGGGCCAAGAGAAGGACAATGACTGCCCTTGACACGACCTCACAACATAGGAAGGTGATGGTCTTGGTGGATGATGTAAGTCTACTTTTTGGGTAAGATTGAGTCTACTTTTAAAACCTGAATACACACCTCTGGATTTCAGAATACAAGTTCCCACGCTCATGGTGGATTCGGGCAAATACAAGGTCAAAGACAAAGAGAGGAAAGTATCTCTGCCACCAGGTGAGTCTGGGGCAGGGATGCTAGACCTCAGACACTGAGCTGGACCTAGCCCTGTGTCCACCTCCACGGTCATCACTCACGTTCCCTGGACTGAGGTCACAGCAGCCCTGTGTCCATCTCCACGGTCATCACTCATGTTCCCTGGACTCAGGTCACAGCAGCCCTGTGTCCACCTCCACGGTCATCACTCATGTTCCCTGGACTGAGGCCACACCAGCAACATGTGCGTGTGTATGTATGTGCTCTCTATGCGCATGTGTGTGCATTCATGTGTGTGCACAGTCATTGTGTGTACGTTGTGTGTGTGTTGTGTATACACTATTAAGTGCCGTCTAGTGCATTCCTAAGGAACTCTGGTAGCTCTGGTAGTGTAGTGGTTATGAATCGGGCTGCCAACCTCACGGTCAGCAGTTTGAAACTACCAGCGGTTCCACGGGAGAAAGATGAGGCTTTCTACTCTCGTAAAGCTTTACAGTCTCGGAAACCCTGTGCAGGGTCATTATGGGTCGGAGCCGACTCCACAGCACATAACAACAACAACAACAGTCCATTCCAACTCACAGCCACCCTGGAGAAGGTTTCTGAGAAGTGGCTGGCAGGTTTGAACTGCCAAACTGTTGTTTGGAAGTCCAGTGCTTATCCTACAGACTGACCGTGCTCCCACGTGGACACACGTAACCGACGCTGAGCTGTTGTTTCAGCTGCTACTGCCTCCGCTTCAGTTGCTTCTCCAGAGGCTGCGGACAACATCATCCTGATTGCGGACCAGCAACTCCTGGAGCTACCACTGGAAGGTCTGTCCATGTTCGATGAGGGGTCAGTGTCCTCTGTGTCTCGAGACTTTTCTCTCCAGATGCTGATGAATCGTCTTCACAAGGAGGAGACAGGTAAGGACTGTCCCTAGTCATGTTCATATTTAAATTGGCTAAAATGGACACATTGAAATGATCTTTATGATAAGAGAAGGCTAACTCCTGTCCAAACAATTATTCTGGGCAGTCCTTCAGTCCAAGACTCACAGAGAGCAACTGCTGTGAGTTGCTCAGCGTACAGGGAGGAAGATCTGTCCCCCCACAGAACTTCCCAGGACAGATTGACAGAGAGCCTCCAAGGAATGATTCAATGAAAGATTTCATTTCCTGGTGATCAGGAAGGCATGACTGAGACCTGGAGACCTGGGGGCTGGTCACTGGGTACAGCAAGCCAGGGGCCCCAGTCTGCAAAATCTCTCCAACACATATCACTGTCTACATGATGTAACATTTCAATAAAAACAGATTTAAATTCACAAGAAAGTAGATGCCCTTCTGCTTCGATCCAAGATGGAGTAATGAGGACCAATTTTTACTCTTCCAGTGGAAACTACTAGAAAACAAATAAAGAATGTGAAAGTACACACTTCACACTGGGTACCAGGCAACACTGGGCAGTGATCACCAAGTGAGTGCCCAGCTCAGGACTGAGGCGGCCTTTGCAGCCGTGGGCAGAGTGGAAACCAGGGAAGAGCTATGGCCTCTCCAAGTGTGGAGCCCTAGCTGGGAGTCACCAGGCCACTCCAGCGGTGAGAAGCTCAGAGGCCTGCAGGGCCCCTAGTCCCCAGCTGAGAAGTGATCCAGACCTGTGGGAGAGAGAACTGCCTGGGCCCAACTGAAACCCAGAGCAGACCTGTGGTCATCAAGTCAATCCTGACTCACGGCGCTTGTCCAGGACACCACAGAATTCTCCTTAGGGCTTCCAAGACTGTTAGGGAGTCTGGAATTTATGCCACAGGTATTTGAAATACCAGCAGGGTCACCCATGGTGGACATGTTTCAGCTGAGCTTCCAGGCTAAGATGGATTAGGAAGGAGAGACGGAATACCTTCAAATATTGAGTCACTGAAAACCTTAGGAATGGCGGTGGAACACCGTCAGCACCAGATTACTGACTATTGAAACATGATGAAGAGCACCCGGATGATATGATAACAGCGCCGGAAAGTGAACCCCACAGGATGGAAACCACTCAAAAGGCAGCTAGGGAAGAAGAGCTGCCTCCTCAAAGTAGAGTCGAGCATGATGGCACCAATAAAGTAAAGCCCTCGGGACCGCCATTTGCTGATGGGGCACAGCTCAAAATAAAGAGAAACTGTTGAAAACATCCATTTATAATTGGCCCATGAAATGTATGAAGTAGGAATCTAAGAAAATTGGAAGTTGCATAAATGAAATGGAACACATAGACATCGATATTCCAGGCATTTGTGAGCTGAAACGAACTGGCATTGGCCATTTTGAATTGGACAGTCACATGGTTTGCTATGCCGATAATGTCACGTTGAAGAGGAATGGTGTCATATTCATTATCAAAAAGAGCATTTCAAGATCTATCTTGAAATATAATGCTGTCTGTGATAGGATAAGTTAATATCACTATTATTCAAATTTATGTACCAAGCACTAAAGCCGGTGATTATGAAATTGAAGAGTTCTACCAGCTTATTCAGGCTGAAATTGATTACCCTGCAATCAAGATGTATTGCTAATTACTGGTGATTGGAATGCAGATGTTGGAAACAAAGAGGAAGGATCAGTAGTCAGAAAATATGGCCTTGGCGATAAAAACGATGCTGGAGATAGCAGGATAGATTTTTGCAAGGCCCATGACTTCTTCGTCGCAAATATCTCCTTAAACAGCATAAAAGATGACTTTCACGTGGACCTCACCAGATGGAATACACAGAAATCATATTGATTACATCTGTGGAAAGAGATGGTGGAAAAGCTCCACGTCATCAGATAAAACAAGATGAAGGGTAGACTGTGATTTTGCTCGTATGCAAGTTCAGGCTGAAGCTGAAGACAATTCAAACAAGTCCAAAAAAACCAAAAATGACCTTGAACATATCCCACCTGAATCTAGAGATCGTCTCAAGAACAGATTTGATACATTAGACACTAATGACCAGAGACCAGAAGAGTCATGGGGTGCCATCAAGAAGAGCATGCAGGAAGGAAGTAAAAAGTCATTAAGAAAAAAAGAAAACACCAAAATGATGTCAGAAGAGACTCTGAAACTTGCTCTCCAGTGTGGCCATGCTAAAGCAAATGTTAGAAATGAGGAGGTAAAAGAGCTGAACAGAAAATTTCAAAGGGCATCTCAAGAAGACATAGTCAAATACTAAAATGAAATAAGACCTGGAGTTAGAAAATCAAAATGTAAGAACATGCTCAGCATTTCTGACGCCGAGGGAACTGAAGAAAAAAACTCATGCCTCAACTTGCACTATTGAAGGATTCTATGGTACCATAGTGCTTACGAATCAGACTGCTAATCTCACAGTCAGTAGTTCGAAACTACCAGCTGTTCCACAGGGGAAAGATGAGGCTTTCTGCTCCCATAAACATTTTCAGCCTCAGAAACTCTGTACAGGGTTGCTATGAGTCAGAACCGACTCCACGGCTCATAACAACAACATGGGAAAAATGGACTCCTAGTGTGGCGCTGTGGATTAATGTGCTGGACTGCAAGGTCGGTGGTTCAAGCTCACCAGCCGCTGCTTGGAAACCCTATACAGGGTCGCTATGAGTCGGAACTGACTCGACGGCACACAACAAGAACAAGTGTGTGGTGCTGCTATAAGATCATCACTGGACCTCAAACCACCAAGTCAGCAGTTCAAATTCACCAGCAGGTCCTTGGAAATCCTATATAGGGTTGCTCTGAGTCTTAACAATGACAAGAATGAGCAAAGGATTGAATGTTGCAGAAAGCATCAAAAGATGGAAGCAATACACAGAGTTATTGTGCAAAAAAAAAAAGTCAATGTTCAACCATTTTCAAGAGATAGCATCTGATCAAGAGCCCGTGATTCTGAAGGAGGAAGTCCAAGGTGCACTGAAGGCATTGGCAAAGAACAAGGCATCAGGAACTGATGGAATGAATGCAAATTGGAATCTTTCAACAGACTGATGCAGCACTGGAGGCACTCACTCATTTATGCCAAGAAATTGGGAAGACAATGACCTGGCCAGCTGATTGGAAGAGAGCCGTATGTGTGCCCATGACAGACAAAGGTGACTCAATGGAACATGAAGTCGTCAGGCAATATCATTAATATCACACACAAGCAAATTTTTGCTAAATTTTAAAAAGTACATTGACAGAGAGCTGCCAGAGGTTCCGGTCAGATTTGGACAGGTATGTGGAATGAGGGATATCATTACTGATGTAAAATGGATCTTGGCTGAAAGCAGAGAATACTGGAAATCTGTTTACCTGTGCTTTATTGACTATGCAAAGGCTTTTGATTGTGTGGATCATGACAAGCTATGGACAACATTGCAGAGAATGAATATTCCAGAACACTTAATTGTGCTCATGATCAAGAGGCAGTTGTCCGAACAGAACATGGGGACACTGAATGGTTTAAATCAAAAAAGGTGTACGCCAGGTTGCATTCTTTCACCATACTTATTCAACCTGTATGCTGAGCACATAATCTGAGAAGCCAAGTTATATGAAGAAAAACGTGGCATCAGGATTGGAGGAAGACTCATTAGCAACTTGCGATATGCAGATGATACAAACTTGCTTGCCGAAAGTGAAGAGGACTTAAAATATTTACTGATGAAGATCAAAGAGCACAGCACCCCAGTGTTTTCAACAAAAATCCTCCCCACTGGACCAATAAATAACATCAAGCGAAATGGAGAAATTATTGAAATTGTCAAAGACTTCATTTTGCTCGGATCAACCATTAACACTCATGGAGGCAGCAATTAAGAAATCAAACGATGTATTACCTTAGGCAAATCTGCTGTACAAGACCTATGTAAAGTGTTCAAGAGCAAAGATGCCAGTTTGAGGACTAAGGTGCACCTGATCCAAACCCCATGGTATTTTTAATAGCCTCATATGCATGCAAAAGTTGGGCAATGAATAAAGAAGATGGTAGAAACACGGATGCATTGAATACGGGGTTGGAGGAGAATATTGAAAATACCATGGACTCTAAATGAACAAACAAATCGGTGTTGGAAGAAGTACAGCCAGAATGCTCTTTAGAAGCCAGGAAAACCAGACTTGGTCTCTTATACTTCGGACATATTATCAGGAGGGATCAGACCCTGGAGAAGAACATCATGCTTGGTAAAGTGGAGGGTCAGTGAAAAAGAGGAAGACGCCCAACGAGATGGACTGGCACGGTGGCAGCATCAATGGGTTCAAGTGTGGCAGCAACTGTGAGGTTGGCGCAGGACTGGGCAGTGTTTCCTTCTGTTGTGCGCAGGGTCGCGATGAGTTGGTACCGACTTACAGCACCCAACACCACCCACAAGTCATTATGGAACCAGACAACCTCCTCATTCTCATTTGGAGTGCCTGATGGGTTTGAACTGCTGACCTGTGGTTAGCAGTCTAGCGCTTAAGCCACTGCACCACCAAGATGTCTTTCAGGTCAGGTCAGGGCAGACCTAACAAAAGGAATCCTCGGAGCCCATGTCCCCACCCCCAGAAGGGTTTAGCCCACACTCACAGGCACTGAGCCATGTGACCAGAGGACTTTCCGGTCCCAGGTTCAAGGGCTACCCTGAAAAGGGCCCGGCCGTTTCCAGGGAGCTTAGCTGCATCTAAGAACAAAACTCAAAAACATTTATAGGAATGAAAACTATCCAGTGCCCAGTAAGCTAAAAGTCACATCCGGCATCCAGTCAAAATTCACCAGGTGTGCCAAGAAGTAGGAAAATGTGCCCTGTGATGAGGTGAGTCAGTATCCACAGAACGTAGCACAGAATGATGCAGATGACAGAACTAGCATACAAGGACACTGGACGCTATTCTAAGGGTGTCCCATGTGTTCACAGGGTAGAGGAGAGTTAGCGTGCTAAGCTCAGCCTGGCTGGGGAGTGGCTGGCAGGGGGTGGTCCCGGAGCCCCCTGCTCCCCTTTGGGAGGTGTCCTGGCAGACGGAGCCTTTCCAAGCCCTGTCAACCGGTACACTTGGGATACTGTTGTCATTTCAGCTTCACAGAAAATGTACACTCATCTGCTCTCCATTTCTTTGGCAGAAGGTGGTATAAAAAAGGAGAGCACAGTCAAAGAAACCAAGAGAAACCTAGGCAAGAAGGGCAGGAAGGTGGGTCAGAGAGGGCTCCCAGCACTGTGGTCCAGGGGTCTGCTGGGGCTGCCTGGGGGACATGCTAACTGCCCCTTCTGTGGCTCAGGGAACCCTGACCAGGATCCTGCCCCCAAACTGCATTGTGGTGGACTCCGACAACTTCAAGTGTATCCTTTCTGCTGGCAGCCTCCAGCCTACACCCTCACCTCACTCCTGAGCCCCGCCAACCCTTCCCCTCTGCCCAGTGGCCCCATTCTCCTTGACTGAGCCCCAGTCGTGGTGGATCCCTATGAGGAGGCACAGAGCATCGGTGAGCGACCTGCACACCACGGGGGCTTCTTTCACCCCCGCTGACTCCGAGCTAGATGTGGGACCCTCACCCACATAGTGACGTCCCATGGTACCTGCTCCCCTCACCCACGCCTTGATGCCTGGTTAGGCTCTGAGCTAGCTGGCCCCACGAGGTCTGATAGCTGCCACTTAAGTTGTTGTTGTAAGGTGCCATCGAGTGGATACTGACTCATAGCGACCCTCTGCACAACAGAATGAAACATAAGTAGTTCATGTTTTCTTTCGCTAAATGGTTATCAAATCCACAACAGGTCCACGCGTGTGAGCCAGTCCTGAGGATTCTGACTAGGTTCCACAGGCCAGATGCCGGGCAGTGTGACCAGGGTCACAGGCCGGCCCGCAGAGCTGGGTCCATGGACACCCACCCCCACGGCCCGCCCATCACACCCTGGGCACGCACAGTTCGGCCCATGTACACCGGACCCACGCACAACCTGGTTCATGAACGCCTGCCCCACGTCCGCCGGCCAAGAACACGATCCCCCCACACACTCCCACCCCACGCACGCCCCCGTGCCATGCGGGGTACAGGTCGCGTAAGCTGTCGCCCTTGAATTTCTCCTTGCAGAAATGCTGACTCCTGTCTCCGTGACCCGGGAAATTCTGGAACGATTTCGAGACTCGTTCACTGCCCGCTGGGTCGGGCATCTGGGGAATAAGTACTTTCCGAGGTTCGGGATCCGCGTTCCAGGCTGGGATGAGCTTAGGGGCAGGAGGGCGGCACAGAGGAAAATTCAAGGTGTCTCCGGGTGGACACGCCCCTCAGTGGCCCGGAAGCCCCTCCTTCCCCTCGGCTCCTTTCTGCAATCACAGCCCCGCCCCGCCCGCCTCATTTTCCAAGGCCACTCCCGGCCACCTCTGGTCTGCCCCGCCTACATACACACCCAGCCCCTCCCTCTCGTACAACCCTCCCTTTAGCTCTCCCCTAGCTGACCCCACTCTCCACACACCCTCTCCTGGCCTCTCCCCTCCCCCGTTTGATTTCTCCACCTCGTTCTCTGGCCCCCCTGCAATGTCTGGGCCCTCAAGTGCTCTAACCCCATCCACCCGTGTCATGGTTTGGGGCACTACAGGATCCAATACCCTGAGGACAGAGACCCCAAGAAGTGCTCTGAGCCCCAGCCTGCACCCTTGGCCCCCTCTACAGCTGCTCTGCTTCCTCGGGTCCCTCTTGGGACTGACGTCCCTCCCTTTCCATGGTGACCAGTTCCAAAGCAAGGCCGTCATTCCCGCCCACCTGCCCAGCTCTGCTGTTCCCCCCACTCCAAGCCATCCATCCCCACCTCTGTCCATGCCTCTGGACACAGCGTTCCTGTGACTACGCCGAGGGACAAGCACACGTCCCTCCCTACAGCTGACCTTGCCCTCTGGTGGTGCTGTCCATTTTGGGAGGCCCGGGTGGTCCTTCCTCACTGTGGGTTACACAGCCTACTAGGATGGGTGCTGCTCAGGGTCCCATGGGCTCTGCCCTGAGTGTTTCAGAAACTACCGCCTGCAGTGAGGTGGTATTGGCGCCACCCCCGGGGAGCCCACCAAACCGTCCTGCCCGCAGTTGCTGCACAAAGAGGGGAGTGGCCAGGGTAGGATGGGGGCAGGCATCAGCAGCAGGGTCTGTGGGGACAACTAGGACAGTCACTCAGTAGGCAGTGTGTGTCCCAGTGTTGGGGTGTTGACCTCCCCCATTGCTCCCCCCTGCAGCCAGGCAGAATGGGAGCAGGTCCTGGGCAGCTGCCAGGGTTTCTTCTTCTACGGGATGGAGAACTTCCTGTCCCACATCCTGGTGGAGAGACTGGTCGTCATGGACTTACATGGTGAGACGGGGCCTCCTGGACATCTCCAACAGCCGCTCCCAAGGTCCTGGCTGAGTCAAGGGTGGGAAGCATTTGGGGACACACCTCTCCCCACAAAGCCCTTCCAGTCTGACATTGGGGCTTAGAGGTAACAGGCCCCCTCAGGTGGTGGTGTGCCCCCCCCATGAGTGGATGAGGTGACCGTGGGTGACGTCATCGCGGGCTGTGTCCTGTCCCCGTGTGCAGAATGTCAGCTGGTAGTGCTGTTGGACTCCACACATTCCGTCGACAGCGTGAGGAGGCGTTCGGAGCTGGAGGAGACCAAGAGGTGGGCCCTGCCCAGTGAGAGGGAGGAGGCTGGGCTTAGGGACACCCTTCCTATGACCATGACCCAGACGGACAGCTCTGCTGGACACAGAGGGACAGCAGGTGGGAGGGTCAGGCATGACCAACACCTCGTGGCCATTTCTGTCCATGTGGTACTTAGGGGGTCCTATTTTAGAGACCTCTGACAACAGTGAGTCCCAACATGCAGTCTTGCTCTGGAGGCTGACCCAGAGGGCTTTGGTTCCTGTCCACAGCGCCCTCCAGCTGTTCCTGGAAAAGCCTGTCCAGACCGCTGTCCTCCTGAGTCTGGTGGGCATCGGGAGCATCCTGGGGAACCAGTGGTCCACACTGCTGCAGGACAATGCCATTCGGGCCAGCGCCCTGTGGGAGAGTGAGTGGACATCAGGGCCGCCGCAGGGATGGACTACCTCCCTGGACCCAACTGAGGGATCGATCTCTCGCCCTAGATCTGCTAACGGTTGGAAAGACGGTGGGGAAAACAGTCCGTCTTATCCAGAAGATGGGAGTCAGCGACCCCGCCATCCAAGGTGAGGTCACATGACCCCGACCCCCACCCCAGCACACACACTGTTTGCCCCTCCAGTGCTGCAGTTATGGGGTTTCTTAGGAAAGTAACAGCTTACAGTCCAGGTTCAAGAGGCTCCGAGACTGTAACTCACAGCCAGAGGGGCTATGGTCCTGGGACCCTTCAGTACATTCGCTCATCCGAGGGAGACAGGCCCACCCTGGAATCACATTACATGGAGGGGGAGGCGGATCACACATAGGCAGTGCTCTGAGCCCAGATGAGAAATTCAGGTGAACTCCTGAGCTGGAACCCCACCCTGCTGAAGAGAACTGGGTGTGGAATGCTGGATGGCCGAGCAATCTCCAGACCAGCCCACCTGCCCACCCCGGTGCCCCCAGGACGTGTCCAGGAATCCCACTAAGATTCCCAACTGCGAAGTGTGTGAATAAGTGAGTGTGTGAATCTGGGTGGGTGGATGGATGGATGAACATGGACAGGCGGGTAGATGAGTGAGTGAGTGAGTGAGTGAGAGAGTTCTGGACCCATCAGTCCCCTCGTGGGGCGAGAACAGAAACAACACAAACGGACTTCTTGATCAAACAAATGTTTCTGAGGCTGTATCCAGATGGCTAGCTCTCAGGGAAGGAAGGTTCTAGAATACTGGGTCTACAGATGTTTCTGTGCCAATAGCCAGTAGCCCTCGGATGGAGACCTTCATGCTTATTACCACCAGGAGCTTCACGGTGCAGGGACCCCAGGTCTAAAAGACACACTCGGCCGGCTCTTCTTTCTTGCTGGTAGTGACACCCCCTCTCTCTGCTCACATGTCTCTCCTTCTGTCTCTGGCTGCGGGAATGTTGTCAGAGGATCAAGGGTACTTCACTGCAGCCCACCCTTAATCTTCCCGATTACATCACTGAACTGGCCCCATTACATCATTACAGAACTGCCAAATCACCGAGAACCCTAATTTATTGTTTGTTGTTCTGAAGTGCTATGGAGTCCGTTCCGACCCATAGCCCCCTGTATAGGGTTTCCGAGGAGCAGATGGTGAGTGAGCATGAACTGCCAACCTTGCGGTTAGAACCAACTTTTCAGTCCAGCACATTAACCTGCGGCACCACACCAGGACTCTGACACATAATTTGGGGGGGGGGGAGGGACACACAATTCAACAGTGAGTGGATGAATTGGTGGGTGAGTGGACAGCTATCGGGAAGATGGGGGAGACAGGCTGGACCCAGCACTGACTCTGAAGGTGGACACAGCCCGGCCCCTCGGGGCCTTTGCAGGTGGCAGGTAAGCAACAAGAAACAGGCTGACAGGAGCCTCTGCCCCTGCCGTCATGACACACAATCAGCGGAGTTAAAGGCAGAGTCCGGCAGGGCCATCACCCTGGGTCCCCTGTGGAGGTGACCAGTCAGGGCCAGTTGCTGCCGCTTCCACTCCTACCCGGAGCCAGAGGTGGTGACAGGAGGCATGAGGCGGGGACCCTTTGCCAACACTGTGTCTGCTCTTCCCAGATGAGTTCGCTCAGGCCTCCAAAGACATCCTGGTGTCCTTCTGGGGACAGCTTCATCAACCAGAGCAACGCCTCGCTACCCTCAATCTGGTGTTGTACGGGTTACCTCACCAAGCCATCGGGTGACGTGTGCTTCCCAGGGCAGTCCTCGTGGGGGTGGAGAGCTCTTTCAGGGTGCAGGGGTGAGGGACAGATGGTGTTGATCCAGAAGAGATGTGTGGGTACCCCAGTCCGAGTTTCTGGGAAGCCCCCTAATGCTTCAGATACAGAGCGGTTACCAGAGGAAAATGGGTTTTGATTTAAGTGTTTTAATAAACAAACAAACTGAAATATCTAGTGGCATTTGTTCCCCACCCAGAAGACCTGGAGCCCCCATGCCACACCCGCATGCCTACCCTGCCTCTTGCTGGCAATGACGACATCTGCCCCTAACCACACCTCCCCTTGCCCCCCAGTCTACCTGCATCCCCAGGGTCCACTTGTCCTTCCCTCACACAACTACCCTCCTGAGGGGCTGGGAGAAACAAAGAGGCCCAAGATGACTTGAGGCTGACCCCGGGGGATGGAGAAGACAGGGTGGATCTACAGAACCATAGGGAAGCTTCCAGCACAGCCGGAAGACGGGGAGCGAGTGAGGAGGCCTGGGGGATGGACTGCAGGTCACCCCCACCAAATCATCCCATTCCTGGGGTCGCCACCTTGGACAACCCTCAGCGTACCTCTCTGTCCCACTTGGCCCCAGACTGCCTTGACCCAACTCTGCGGACTTCCCAGGGTCACCCAAGACTGGTGTAGAGCAGATGCGTGTCTCGAGGTGTGGGGCCATGGGTGAAAAGTCTCACAGGTGCAAAGGGACGTGTACCAAGACCACCTGGTCAGGACATGCAACAGTCCGATGTCGATAAGCTATTTCCACACCTACAGACAGGCTGATTAAGGGGTGGGGGAACCCCAGGCCACCCTTCCACAGGCCGATGTTCAGTTCCTCATAAAGCCAGACCTGTGGTCACCTCATCACCCAGCACCTGCACCTCTGGGCATTTTAAATAAAGCAGTAACAGGCAATTGTCTACAGGTTTTTGTGTGAATGTCCTTATTCCTCGGGGACAATGATCGCATAGTTACACACACACACACACACACACACACAGAGGTGTCGTGGAAACAGTGCTAGCTAAATCCAGCCACAGTCAACAGAAGCCCATGCACGCGGTTTGCGGAGCCGGGCGTCGCTATTTCTCTATAGGAAAGAAGGAGCTCATGTTAAAAACATCGTTAGGAAAACACAGTGCCTGACCAGGGCATCGTGGAAAGTGGAGGGTCAGTGGAAACAAGGGAGGTCTTCTAACCAGGTGATCTGACACAAAAGTCTCCACCATGGAGATGGCGCCTGACCGGGCTGCGTTTCGTCCTCTTATACACGACGACGTGGCCACCACCACCCTCTGTGTAAGACACAGCTCCGGAGAGAACGTACTCATGTACTATTTCTGCAACTTCCCATGAATCTACCATGAGTTCAACATAAAAAAGGCAAAAAAATGCATCTTGGGTAATATTGCAAGATTGTGATTCCCTTCTTTGTGTTAGAAAAGGTTTCCTTTCTCAAAGGTACACTTAAGCTTGTTCCACTTTAAAAAAGAAAGGTGCTCACTAATGACCAGGAAATAAATCGCCATCAGGCCGTGGTGGAAATATGAGCTTTCTTCTAGAAAGATGTTGGCACCTACCCAGACAACAAGAATAAAAGCTTCTGGAAATATTTCATCTTCACAGTGGTCCATCTTTTACCTTCAACCACGTCCACTCCTGTTAGAAATATGAAACAGAGAGTGCAATTCCGCGTGCGGCCGGCGCGAGAATAACTTTCTGAGTTATGTCCCAGCAACATAACAAATCACATTATCAATTAGCTGCTGTACCACAAGTGGCATTCGGTAATATATTCAAGCGTGAAAAAATTGCTTGGGTGAAATTTATGTAACCCTAAAAACTATAAGGAAAAGAAAGACCACTTGGAATTTATTGGTAATAATCGGAGACAGAAAATAATTCGAGTGGCAGGCTGAGTCGGGGCGAGGACAGCTGGGCCCTTAGGTCCTGGACACACAGGAGCAATGGTATGGGTCAGGGATGGGACACTCTGGCACAGAGGGCCCAGAAGGACCCATGTGCCAGAGCTTCTGTCTGTCTGCCAGGACATGTCACCCCCAGAACATGAAAGAGGGGAGAAAGGGCTGTGGGCGGCATCAGCATAGGTTCTCATCCCACCTGCCCTCGGGTGGATTATGGTCATTCCGGACCACCCTCTCTGGGGCCTGGCCTCCAGGTTAAGGACAGGTGGACTTGTCCCGTCCTGAACTGCACACACTCTTAGGTACTGGGGAGCCTTCCTGAACCCACCCCACCCGACCCCTGCTGTCAGGGACAATTCCCTTTTGAAAATGCCGATTTACATTTTACAGACTAAAGCTTGGTCGGGATAGTCCAATGTGAGGGTCGCACTGCCTTGGACACGGGAAATGGATCAAATTGGCAGGGGCTGTGTTAGACTTTTTACAGTGAAACGGGTTTGTAAAGTGTTTTATTGTGGGAGATTTGTCAATCACAACCTCATAGGACAAAGGAAACCACTCCTCATGTGGAGCAGCCAGCGCCCAGCAGGCAGCGTGGACCTCCTCAGTCTTGGCACCATCACGATGGTTTAAAGCGCCACACAAGGAAAAGTCCCACAAAACAGCAAGCCCTCTGCTGTAGGTGGACCTCCGAGCGCAGCACTTCCAACCCTTTCTCTGATGGGTGAAGGAGGGTCACTATCCCTGTCTCCTTTCCTGAGGGCCCTTCTCCTGGTCACCCAGTCTCTGGGCCACCCCTGCTCAGGACCCAGATCAAAGCCTCTCACTGTGGTTCAGAGCTGCTTCCCCTGCAGGGAGGTGGTGATGGTGGGCTTTGTGGATGAAGGGTCCTGTGGGCACACATTACCTTGTTCCTCAATTAGCCCAGACCCGCTCCCAGCCTCCCCACCAGGCATGGCTGCCTTGGCACCCCCTGTGGGGCAGTGACACCCCAGACTCCAGCTCCGCCCCTCCGACATGCACCCTGGTTTGAAGCACTCTCGATTCCCCGAGACCTTCCTAGGATTCCATGGTCCAAGGCCATCCCAGCTCTTCTGCTAGCCCTGCCTGCTTGCTCCCCCTACCCCCACTCCACCATCCATCTACAGCCGACGCTAATTCACAATCATAGTTAAAACTGGCCTTCAGTATGCTCTGGATGAAGAAATTCAGCGACTTAATAGAATGAAAATGTCCGTGGCCACTTGTATATAAATTTCTATTAAGTCGCCTCATCAAGCACCAGTGTCTAATAGTTTAATTTCTGTATTAAATAATTAAAACTCTATTTTCAATTGCTGTGAACAATTGTTTTCTTTAATGATCTCCGAAAGAGAAGCTGGGGGTTTTAAATCTTGTAAAAATGATTAAACAGCATCATTACCCCTCCTCTCTGAAATATAGCTCAGAAACTTTAACAAAGGCCATTTGTATTCAATTAACACTTCCTCCCATTAAGCCAAACAATGAGACTGCGCGCGCCACAGGTAACCCCTCTGTCCTCTCATTTTGCTATGACGATGATGAAGATAGAAGCAGCCCGTTTAATTATCCCATTTCCAACAGAGAAATTCATTTTCAGCATGTCTTCACCCTTCAAGTCCAAGGTTCCTGGGGAAGGAATGGTGAGCCAGGAAGGGCTACTGGACACGTCCCTGCAGACTTGGCCACGGGCCAGAACCCACTAGGAGTGACTGGTCCAAAGGGTCTGACCCCACGAGGTGACCATAAGTGAGACATCCACTGGGGCTGGCCGGACTGGGCTGGGAAGAACTGTGTCAGCTGACACGGGCAGGACCCCTTCCCCTAGAGCCTCTGCCACCACGATGAGATTGACCGAGCTGTCGTGGAGTTGACCCCCATTCAGAGCAGAACTGTGCTGCATAGGGTTCCGGAGGCTGAATTTTCAGAAGTGGATCACCAGATCTTTTTTCAGCGTTGCCGCTGGGTGGACTTGAACCTCCAACTTTTTAGTCAGCAGCTGAGTGTGCCTGACCTGGTCTCTGAAGGTCCTGTTTCTGGAGGCTGTCTGCTGTGTTCCCTGCCGCACACCACCACCAGCATGATACAGAGCTATGGCAGCTCCGGGAGCAGCCGGCCCCCAGTGGGGCTCTGTGTGGATGGCCATTCGTGTGCCCATGTCCCAGCTCTGGGGCCAGCTATGCAGTGGGACCCCTGGGGAATATCATGGCGGGAGTTTTACTCCCCTGTCAGGGTGATTCAAGGGATGAAGCCACCCCCAGCACTCGATCACACGGGACAGCACAGCCAACACCATCTAGCTATTTGACGTTTTTATCACAATTCATCGAGACCAAAGAGAGATGACTAGATTAATGCCCATAGCAGCCGGTTAATGGCCGGGATGGAGCTGGAGGGCCAAATGGCAGGGGTACTCTCAAATTCGCCCATTATGGATTTTAATTCCTGAGCAGGCGGCAGAGAGCCTCTCAGATAATGAGGTGAACGCAGCCAGTCCTTGTCTGTGCCCTGGGGTCGCCTCTCCCCCTCTGTGTTCCAGGCACCTGCTCCATGCCAGCCCTGGAGGGGGTGGGGCACATGAGGTACGTGGAGTGACCCCCCTGGGCACAGATCCATCCCTGCAACTCTACGACCAGGACCCCAAAGCAAGTGGCAGGGTTGAGTGATCTAGCGGCAGCAGAAGCTTGGCAGGAGGCTGGACCACCACATCAACTATGGGGGGGGTCCCACTGGGGAGCCCACAAGGTGAGCTTGGCAACCCACCCCAAAGTGTGACAAAACAGCCCACCCATTCACTTGGACACTTCCCCAAACCAGGCCCACAAGGGGACAGGTCCAGTGAGTTCCTGCCTCTCCTCTCCGTCCCCCAGTTCCCATGCCCAGAGCCCCTGGGTTCTTTGCAGAGCCCTGGTGTCCTTCCCTGGGCCAGCAGTGACAATCAAAATCACTAATGGGGCATCACAAAGACTAAGGAAGCCGGTAACAGGTCCTCCAACCTCCTCTAGGTCCACATGTTCCAGCGCCCTTTCGATGGATGTGGCCAACAGAATGTCCGAGAAAGGAAGGCCGGTCTCCATCTTGTCTTCTTCCAACACAGCGGCTGGCTTATGAAGCAGCACTCTCCTTTACTGTTCACACCCCAGGCCTATTCCCTCAGCACACTGACTACCCAGCCATCTTCCCACCTCTTTCCCCAAGACACCTTACGTTACTTTATAGACCCACGCTGACTTTAATCCCCACAGCTCTGGCCTATGTCTTTATATCTGGTCTACACCCCTTCATGCTCTTCTTTCAAACTTCAACCTTGGGGGGCTTGAATCTTTCATGTAAAATTTAGACTCAGTCTGCCATGCTTTCCGAGAAACGACGCGGGGCTTTAGCTTGAGCTTGAATCAATTGCTTAGACCAACAGGAGGGCACTTTGTGTCTCTAACTGCTTGTCCTCATGGTCACGGGCGTGGTATAACCCTCTGTTGGTTCTACTGTGTTCTCTAATAAGAAATGCTATTGGCTGAGCTGTCTTATGAAATTCCAACTTAATAGGGTTTCCAAGGAGCAGCTGGTGAGCTTGAACCACTGACCTTAATAAACAATATATGTAATTGCAGATCATGACAGCATACCATCTCTCTTCTCAGCCTGCACCAATACCTAATGTCACAGTGGTTAAAGTGCCTGTCTGCTAACCGAAAGGTCAGCAGTTCGAACCCACCAGCAACTCACAGGGAGAACAGTAAGGCTGTATGCTTCTGTGAAGTTGTGGTGTTTGGTGGTGGTTACGTGCCCTGGAGTCAGCTCTCATGCATAGGGTTCCGAGGCTGTCAATATTTAAGGGAGCAGAAAGCCTCATCTTTCTCCCACAGAGCCTCTGGCAGTTTCCAACTGCTGACCACGCAATTAGCAGCCCAACTGGTAAGCACTACGCCATCAGAGCTCCTTAAAGATGTTGTCTTGGAAACCCCACTCTGTCCTATCAGGTGTCTGTGGGTTTGAATTGACTGGAAACAATAGATGTGGTTGTCTTTGTTTTATTCTCAAGAGTCTTGAAATCATAAGTAGATTTTAACATCATCGAATGCTTTTTTGGAATCACTAAAGATAATTGTGTGACCCTTGCTCTCCTTCAGTCCCACAATGTGGTGAATATGCTGAGGGACTCCTCACGTTGGGTCACCCTGACGTTCCTGAGACAAATGCTACACAGTCATTCCAGCGGCACCATTTTTCATTCTGACAAAACTGGGGGGCATCAGTCCCACTCTACAAGTCACCTACAACTCACATCACATCACCCTCCCACTGGCCAGACGGGCTCTCTCTCATTCAATCGCTGCAGAGAGTTGTAGTTTGTTCTACTTGTTTGCCTCTAACTAGACAAACACCACAACCAAAAACTGTAATTGTAGCACACAATAGCAAAAGATTGGCAACAACTCATAGGTCCATCCCTAGGGGACCGGCTCAGTCCACCTGAAATACCGTGGGACACAGCACAGGGTGAGACCAAGGAGGATGCTCCTAGCCTGAATGCAGAAAGGGTCTGATATACACCAAGCATGAAAAGCCAGGTGCATTGAGACATGGTTGGAATGGGCAAAAGGGGGGAATAATGTTAAGATGCTTGGCTGTCTTTTGAATCTTGGTTTCCCTGTCATATCATTATACAAAATAGACACTTGAGGGGGAGAGAAAAGAATAGTCAGAAATATCACCATAGAAAGCTTGTAAGTCCGTCTTCTGCCTATAACTGATTGGAATATCTAAAATGGGGCTATAATGTGCCCAGTGAAGGAGGCTTCCTGTGGAGCCTCAGCATTACATAAGAGTATAGGTGGAATCCTGAACCCCATCCAGAATCTTCAGCGGTGGGAAATTTCCACTGGAAAGGACAAGCAGACTAGCTTGGAATGACTAGAACAGAAGACACTCTTGAAAGAAAGACCGACAGGAAATATGCAAAACAGTATAGGCAGTCCGACTGATTACTACAAGAACAAGCATGTTGCTCGCCCAGGAGACATCAAGGCAAGTGGTCGGGTCCCCTCAGAGCAAATCCACTTCCAAGACTAAGACTCAATGGGAATACATGCTCTGATTGGTGACCATGTTTGTCACCAATAAGGGGAAGTGAGGGGAAAACAGCAATGAAGCTGCGAGCTAAGCCCTACAACGTTCAATAGACTCCTGTGAACCCAGGTGGAGACCTGATCCGCCAGCAGTGTGGCAAGACTTGGGGACTCTTGGGCCCAGTGTCAGTGACATGGCCACAGAGGACTAGAGTGGAGAGTGAAGCGTCCAGCTGATAAAAGGAGAGGGCATATGCATAAGAACACCCACACTTGCAGGTAATACTCACTTGACCTGGCTTCAATGACTGAATGATCAGAGCTCAACTAGAAGAAGAAACGATAGGAATGAAAGAGTAATCTGATACAGTTTGATGAACTTGACCTACACCTATGGATGCAGTAGCTCAAAAGAGGGAATAAATCTTTACAGCGAGGATCATTCCCACCCCCTCCATACACAGAGTAGACAGGG
>NW_006408623.1:10029855-10036054 GCF_000296735.1 Chrysochloris asiatica | reverse complement strand
GTTTTGTAGCAAAAGGAGGGGAGTGATTGACTTTGCAATCCAGGAGCTGAGGTCCCTGGGACCATCAAGGGAGAAGAGCGGAGAGCGGGACCCTACCCAGAGAAGCAGTGACGCCAGAGATGGAGGCAGAGACAATGACGTGGAGAGATGGAGCGGCTGGGAACTCTAGACCCAGAGAGGGAGAGGGGCTGTGTGCTGATGACTGGGGGGCAGGCTTGTGGGGTATATTCTTTGGTTGGTTGATGATGCATGGAGGGGATTGTAACCATGGCAAGGAAGCAATATACAATAGGATGAATGTAAAGCTAATGTTCTCCCATGTAAACTATCACATAATTCACAATAAAATATTAAAAAAAAAAAAGCCAGGTGCTAACGTGCATGTCACATGCCTCCTTCTGTGGCTGTAGACACACATCTACATTTATGCTTGCAAGGAGCTCTGGTGGCGCAGTGGGTACGCTCTGGAAACCACAGTTGCTCCTTGGAAGAGAGATGAGGCAATTTGCGTCTGTAAAGATGACAGTTTGGGAAACACTATGAGCAGTTCTACTGTGTCACTTAGGGTCACTGTGGGTCAGAATGCACTCTACGGTGGGGAGTATGGGTATGCTTGTATTCATGTGTGAAAATCGTCACACAGGACGGTCCCCACACACAGGACAGTCACTAGACAGTCCCTTCAGCAGAACTCTGGGGGTTTATGGAAAAGTTTCAAGACTTCACTATCTGGGGCATAAATGGCTGCTCCATAAATGGTCATCACTGCTCCTGGAGGCCATACCCGGACCATCTCTGTGTGGACACTGCCCTTCTGAGATGTGGTGAAGGGGTCTCCCAGCCTGACCTGTCCATCATTGTGAGGCTCAGCTGGCTCTCTCCTGGACGCCCCTCCTGGCACAGGGAGATTCAGGGGTGTCCATTGCCCGGGACCTCAGCAGGTGGCAGGCCCAACAGCCCACACTCTCTCCTACTGTCGGTTACTCTCAGGCCCTGGCCCTGGGGTCTCATCACAGAAGGGCATCACAGAGGCAGATGGTTCTAGTGGACACGGACATGTGGGTCCAACTCTAACACTGATTTGCTCATTGCAGTTTCCTGGTAACATGAGACAGCAGGTAGCAGTTTATGATCAGTCTGTCCCTGTCTGTTCCCAGCTAAGACTGACACTTAGCAGGGGCTTAGAGTGAATGGTCAGAGGGGTTACCAAACTAGAGGACTGGGCGGCAGGCAGCGACTTCACAAGCCACCTGCCACCCTTCCTCACAGATTGGGGGTGGGAGGCGGGCACCCGGGCTGGGCCTCAGACCCACCCTTCCCAGGAAGAGGTGCCCATGGACAGGTTGTGGGCCTGAAGTGCTGCTCCAGGGTAGACCAGGCCAGGTGTGCAGCAGCCCCTTCCCTGCCCCCAGAGCCACTGAGTGACCAGAGCTGGTCCAAGCCCACTCTGGAATCTGAGTAGAGGTGGCCCAGTGGCGCCCACTGCAGGTCTCTCATGGCGTGACTTAGTCCTTTGGTCACATCCATGTGCACGTCCAGGGCCTCGGGCCCAAGATCTTCATCCGGAGGACACTCAGTCCTGGGTCCCGGGAGGTTGCCAGGGGGGCCGCGTGCAGACTCTCATCCCTGTGTTTCTGGACAGAAAGCCCCCTCCTCGCTGTTTTGCTGCTCCTCCCACAGCATCGGGTCAGAGTGGTGGTCACCAGGCCAGCTTCAGAGTGCCCTGTCTCCACTCCTTCCTGTTCCACCCCACTGCCCACCCGGCAGCCACTCTGGCCCCAGTCTGGTCCTCCTGAGCCAGAGGTGGTCACTCGGAATTCAGGTGCTGAAGCGGGTTGAGGGGGCTGCAGGGACCAGACATACAAAACTGAAGCCAGATGTCGGAAAGGTCCGCAAAGAAGGGGTATGAGGGGTAGGGGGTGGGTCCGGAAGCCTGTGGCCAAATGAGACATGGATGGGGGCCTGATGGGTAGGATCAGTGACCGTGCCATAGGGGTGGGGGCCCAGCCAGGACCCCAAGGTTTAACCCCAAAAGGGGGACTTAAACCCAGGATCCAGCTTCCCTGACTCCCGCTTCCCAACCATGAAGATCAAAGTGCTGTGGGGACCAGAAGGCCTCAGGGTCAGGTATCCAGGTGCCCCCCACCGCCCAGGGACTAGACCCTGACGTTCATCCACGTTGTCAGATAGGGTGGGGCCCATACTGACCTTCCCGGGTCTGCGCCCGCCTAGGCCTTCTGCCGTCCCCCCTTTCCCCTCGTTGGCCACAAACGCCTCCCGCCTCTTTGCCAGTGCTATTAGGAGTTGGCTGCTCCGCGTAGGGTGGCCAGCAGAGGGCGCGAGAAGGGGGACTAGACCAGGAGGGAGGAGGACTAACTTCGTCCTCGCCGCTAGATCACAGGTCGCCCCTGAAGAGGCAGTTTGCGGGGCAGGAGGGCTGGGAGAGGACATTTCCCCCAGTCCCCAGCTTCTTTCCAGAACCATCCTTGCTAGCCTCGACAGAGGCACTCGCAGCCCGATCTTCGGGCTTCAGGGTCCGGGTCACCACCTCTCTCCTGCATCCCTTCGGTCGGGAACACGGGAACTCTGGCCCGGTCTCAGAGAGTGGAAACAGGCTCCCTCCGAGACACGCGGAGGCAGAGCGGGAATAGCTTAGGGCTGCGCGCGGACAGGCAGGAGAGTGAGGGGCGCCAGGAAAGACCCCGGCCCAGGGCGGCAATTGCCAAAGACACGCGCAAAACAGCTCTTCATCTGCTAGACTTGGGGGGCTTCGGCGGCTGAGTGTAGTCCCCCGTCTCTCCCCCTCCCACACCCCACCCCCGCCGATAGCCCTGTCCGGACCGGCCGACCGGGACATCTGACTGGACCGTCCCTTGTCGGCCTCTCGCGTCCTCATTCTACTCAAGACCTTCCAGCTCACCGCTTCAGCTGGTTGATTGTGTCCCCCACCCCCACTCCACCCCCGCCAGGGTGGGCTGTCGAGAAGCCCCCGGCCGTGCCGCCCATTATGGTCACTGTCCATGGTGGGACCCTCGCACGTTTTTTTCCTTGAAACTCTGGCGGTGGCATTCGCGGGTCTTCATCCCCGGAGCCCGCAGGCGGCTCCGAGAGCCATCCTGGGGCGCGTCGAGTTCCGGGATCCAGCCTGGGGCGGCGGGAGGGAACCGGGTAGGGGCGTCAATTAGTGGGCAGTCTTCGCTGGACCCTCAGCGACGCAGCTCGCAGGACCCTTATCCCAGAATTGGGAGGGAAAAAGCCCCCCCACCCCGACTCCGGCTGGGAGTCCTGGATGGCGCTGCAGGCTAATGCCCTGAACTGAAAGGTCAGTTTGAACCGTAAGGTCGGTGGTTCAAACTCACCAGCTGCTCCTTGGAAACCCTGTATAGGGTCGCTTTGAACCGGAACCGACTCGACTTTACAACAACAACAATCGCCCGGCCACGTCGCCCTCCCCCCGAACCCACCTTTCGCTCCCACCGTATTCAGCACTCGCGTGGTTCCCGACCTTCTCCTGCAACCTCATTGCCCCCACTCACCCCAAGTCGTCCCGGGAGAGCCGCGGTGCACGATCTACCCCGCACGCTCCTGTCACAGCCCAGGGAGGGCAGGAGGCGCACACAAAGTTGGGGTCCATGGGGCTCAGGGAGGTGGCCGACAGGACACTCAGGAGCCTCCAGCCCGGGTCGCGCGGACAGCGCCGGGCCCGGGTCACCGGGACTCGGCTCCGCAGCTCCTGAGCCAGAGGGGATCCGACCACGCCCATTTCCTCCTCTCCCTTCCCCTCCCCTCCACCACGCCCCTCTCCTCCCCCTCCTTCGCCCCTCCCCCGCGTAGCCGGGCTCTGTCCCCTTTCTGCTTTCGCGCTCCCAGGGTCAACGCGTGGGCCTGGTACCTCAGCCCCCGGGGAAATCCCAAGGGTCCAAACCGTGCCCGAGGTGCCACACACACACCCCCACCAGCGGCTGGGCCCTCGGATGCACATGCGCCGCGTTTCTCCGCACCAAGTGGTGCGTGAGCAAGTCCCGAGATGGCGTGTTAGCAGACCCATGGACTCCTGGGTGTGGTCGGGGAACGGGTCCCAGGGCCTTTCGAACTGGGCGTCCACGTACCACAACTTATGAGCTGGTACTCTAAGTACCCAAGGCGCCTGGGTCCCGCGAGCGCAGCCAGATCCCGGGACCTGGAGAGAAGGGAGCCCTCAAGCGCGCAGTTCAGTCCCGGAGGACAAACCCCCCGCCCCACCCCCTGCCCACGAATGCACGTCACATAAGCTCCCGAAACTCGCCCGTGCGCTCACGCGAGGCAAGGCAGCCACGAATACTCTCCCAGCCCCGCGGGGAGGTAGATGCAAGTGAGCTGAGGCCTCAACCCTGTGGTCCGAACCTCGAATGGTGCTCTAGGCCGAGACTGCGACCTTGCGCATGGACCCGTGGTGCCAATCCCTCTCGCCAACTGCACAAAACGAAAACCATCCCTTGAGAGGTGCGGCGCCGGTGGGCGTGGGGCCCTTGCACAGAGCGGCAAGGGTCGTCTTCGCTCGCGACAGGGAAACCCTGGCGGGCGGCGTGAAACAGGAAAGTCGATGCTAATGAACTGCCCGGACCCCAAAGAGGTCCATGGTCCCAGTCCACTAAACAGTGATCAGTGCGCACACTTGGGGGAGAATTGAAATGTTTCGCTCCCTGTTAGCGCTGGACCACATACTTGACGACACTTAGCAGCGACTAACCACAGGTCTACGGTTCAAACCCACTAGTCGCTCATCGGAAACGCTATACAGGGTCGCTGTGAGTCGGAATCTACAACTGACCACAAGGCTGACGTTTTAAACTCACCTACTGGCGTCCTGGTGTGGCGCTGTGGGTTAATGCGCCAGACTGCAAAGCCGTTTGAACTGTACAGTTGGCTGTTCAAGTTCACCAGCTTCTCCTCGGAAAACCTATACAGGGTCACTATGGGTCAGAACCGACTCGACGGTACTTAACAACAATAGCTGCTCCTTGGAGGAATCCTGCTGTGGCCCTTTAAGATAATGTACTGGACCACAAGGTCAGCTTGAGCTGCAAGGTGGGCAGTTCAACCCTCCCCACCCCCCCAGCTGCTCCTCGGAAACCCTATACAGGGTCACTTTGAGATGAAACGAACTCGACGGTACTTGGCAACAACACCATTCGTTAATACGGACGTCAAGATTCAGCAGTTGCAGATTACTCAAGTCGCCGAGACGGGACCATGCTCAGCATTTGCCCATTCGATTGCCCTAGTTCTTATTCGAACCCTCACAGCAATTCAGCGGGAGCGGGACGAGGGTTGTAACTAGGGAAGGACACCAGGGTCATTAGGCCCACAAGCCAATTTAAAGGCCGTACTTCGGCCCACTTATGCTGCGTGAAAGGCTGCACATGTCACCCAGCGCATCCTGTGCTTTGGGGGCTCTGGGTACCCCGACCTTCTTCCGACCCGCCGCTGTGTTTTCTGGGCGAAGTCGCTGGACAAGACAGTAGCTCCGGGCTCGGGCTACCTCCGGGGAACCGAGCTGGGAAACGCCCCACGGGAAGGCGAGAGCTGCTTCAAAGCTGCAAACCATCCTGGGAGGGGACCGAGAAACGCCCAGCGGGAGCCGGCGCCACGAGTGTGTCGCGCACTCGCGTGTGCTGCCTCGTTCTTCATCCGCCAGCCTTGCCGCGCGACCGAGCAGGCCCAGACTGCTCGCCGTGCAACCGCCAAGCAAGAAGCGAACTCCGGCAAACGAAGTCTGGCTCTTCGGCGGTGAACACCGAGACCCAGTCCGGCTTCCTAACCCAGCCAGGGGCCTGGGTGCCCAGACTGGCGTTTGGAAGTGATGCCCGGGACAGGCGTGTGGTAGGCATGGGCTGGGGCTCCCCACGGCACTGGATTGACTCCCCGCCGGGCAACTAACTGCACGCCACGCCGGATAGATTTTCAAATATGCATGATTTGGGGCCATAAAACATGTGCTCGTGTTTTTTTCCCTGATTTCCCATTAAAACCTTTGCCTAACTAAAATCCCATCCAGCGGGATTTATTTCGTCCCCGGGGAGATAAATCAGGGGGCAAATTTACAGTCAGGGAGGCACCTGCCGCGCTAATGGGTCCTTCATTGAGTGTAGACCCGAGCGGGGCGCGCGCGCAGACGGGCCGGCCGCCGGCCAATGGCCAGGCCGCGGGCGGCAGCGGC
>NW_006408623.1:9995925-10029615 GCF_000296735.1 Chrysochloris asiatica | reverse complement strand
GTCGCGGCAGCCAGGGCCGCGCGCAAACTTTCCGGGCCGGCGGGCGCGGTTGCGGGGCCCGAATGGGCACCCGGGCTGGCGGCGGCGGCGCCCATGGACGCTAACCGCCCGGGCGCGTTCGTGCTGAGCAGCGCGCCGTTGGCCGCGCTGCACAACATGGCCGAGATGAAAACGTCTCTGTTCCCGTACGCCCTGCAGGGCCCGGCCGGCTTCAAGGCGCCCGCGCTGGGCGGCCTGGGCGCTCAGCTGCCACTGGGGACCCCACACGGCATTAGCGACATCCTGGGGCGACCCGTGGGAGCGGCGGGCAGCGGCCTCCTGGGCGGCCTGCCCCGCCTCAATGGGCTGGCCTCCTCGGCCGGCGTCTACTTCGGGCCTGCGGCCGCAGTGGCTCGGGGCTACCCCAAGCCGCTGGCCGAGTTGCCCGGACGCCCGCCCATCTTCTGGCCCGGCGTGGTGCAGGGCTCGCCCTGGAGGGACCCGCGCCTGGGCGGCCCTGGTGAGTGCACGGCCCAGGCGCGGCGGGCAGCGGGCAGCGGGCGGGCGGGCGGGCGGACGGGCCGGCCTCATCGTCCTCCTTGCAGGCCAGGCCAGCGGCGTCCTGGACAAGGATGGCAAGAAGAAGCACTCCCGGCCGACCTTCTCGGGCCAGCAGATCTTCGCGCTGGAAAAGACCTTCGAACAGACTAAGTATCTGGCGGGCCCGGAGCGCGCACGGCTCGCCTACTCGCTGGGCATGACCGAGAGCCAGGTCAAGGTGAGTGGCCGGCTGGGGACCTGGGGCCGGGCGGCTCCGCGCGGCCCGTGTCCTGCGAAGAGCAGCGAGCCACGGCCGCCGGCCCTGGAGGCCAGCCCCGGGAGCCTGCGGTGGGTCCCTCACGGCCAGGACCCCACGGTCCGCTTCATCCTCGCAGGTCTGGTTCCAGAACCGCCGGACCAAGTGGCGTAAGCGGCACGCGGCTGAGATGGCGTCGGCCAAAAAGAAGCAGGACTCGGACGCCGAGAAGCTGAAGGTGGGCAGCTCGGATGCGGAGGACGACGATGAGTACAACCGACCCCTGGATCCCAACTCAGACGATGAGAAGATCACGCGGCTGCTCAAGAAACACAAACCCTCGAACTTGGCGCTGGTCAGCCCGTGCGGCGGCGGCGCGGGGGACGCCTTGTGAGGCCGCGGGAGGCCGGAGCAACCAGGGTACGGGCGCGGGGCTTGTATATATATTTTTACAGAATAAGTTATGAAGCGACCGCTCAGGTTCGGCGTGTGGGACCCGGCCGGCCGCGCCCCTGCCCCACGGGTGGGCACAGGCGCGCGGGGTGCGAGCCGCCGTCTCGGGCGGAATCACTTTGTATAATCAATAAATTATTTAATTCGTCTGCATCGGGGCCGTGGCTCGGGAGCTGCGCTGCGTGTTTCTTCCGTACCGAACCGAGTGACGCTTCTGCTGGCGGCATCCCCGCCGCGTCCCCGATCTCCTCCCGTCGTGGCCCCGAGAGGTCCCGGGGGTCAGGCGCAGAGGAGCTCACGGCAGCCCCGGCCCGCACTAGCCATTTCCCGGCTCGGAGGCTGTGGACCCGGCCGCCTGGGAGGCGACAGCGCGCAGGCGACAGGGTTAGCGTCCGCCCGAAGTCCGGGCACCAGAGAAGCGCGAGAGAAGGGACGTACCCCTGTCGCATCCCGAAGCGAAGCAGTCGCCACGGCGACCGGACCGCAGAGGAGAAGCCGATGACTTGGGAACGCGGAGCAGAGCTGGGACCGAGGCGGACCTGGGCAACCGGCCTTGGATGAGTCGTCAGTCGTCCAGGTAGGGGGAGGGGGAGGATCACGGAGTGGGACACCCTCCCCTGAGCCGGCCAAAGTCGGAGGACATTTCCGGGGCTCCTGAGGTGGGTTTCCTTGAGCAGTACACCTCAAGGGGGGTGATTCAAACCGGCTAACAGCTCATAGGGAGAGAGACAGGGCTGGCGGCTTCGGTGAAGATGGACAGCCATGGACACTCTACAGGGCTGTTATTGGCGCTGTAACTACAGGTCAGCAGTTCAAAGCCTCCAGCAGCTTCTCAGAAACCCTATACAGGGTCACTGAGTGGAGCCAACTCCACAGACTTCAGGGATGTGAGGGAGGTTAAACTGCAGACGCCTCTTGCTTGGGGTGCCTTTCGCAGCTTCCCAAGTCAGGTCTGGCTCTGCTGCCCCAGCTTGTACCTGCTGAGTGGGAAGGCTTGAGGAAGCTGACAACTCCTAGTGTGATTTTGGGGGCAGTCAGCTCTGAAATGTTTTCAAACCTCCTTCAACTACCATTTTCTTCTTTCCATTGGCCCAAAACTATTTTATTCAAGTCAACACGCTCCGTCATGTCCACACACGCACCTGGAGGAGCTTCCTCGAGGCCCAGGGCAGCTCTCTGCTTGGGAGAAGGCATACTGGGGTGGTGATGGACCAGGGTCCCTCGTCCCTCTGGGGTGAAGCAGTGTGTGGGTGGACAGTCCAGTTCCCAGGCCAGCTGGCAAGGCCCCTCTGATGGGAGCCAGCTCTAGGGACATGAAAATAATCTGTTCATCACCGCTTTAGCGGGCTCTTGATTCCGGTTAACAAAAACCCACCAATTCTATTCTCCCTAACAAAAACCCCCTTCTGCTCTGGGGGCTGGGGCAGTTAAGTGCATCTTAATTTGCACTGTGGGACTGTGACTCCACCTCCCCAAGTGGGAAGTTACTGTAGGATCAGGTTTCTCCTGAAAAGCACTATTGGAAATGTTAAAGGTCAGGGTAAGAGGCGGGAGGAGCTTTTAGTTGGTGTTCTGGCTTTTTCCCATGTGGCTGCACCACTAATTAAGAAGATGAGTTTGCTTTGGAGCCGCTGGCTGGGTTTCGTGAAAAGGCAGTGCTGATATTTCAGAGCGTGAACGGCTCAGCTCAGGTGCAGGGCAAAGGAACTGGCAGGTTAAAAGCACAAGGAAGCAGGATGTTTCTGTAAACCCACTAACCATGCCAAGGGGTAAACCCCACCAGTTAGAACTAGAGAAAAAACACAATGCTCTCTCTAGTCCTAGCTACCACTTCATGCACCCGTGACACTATGGAGTCCATGAAACCAGGTTTCCTGATATGTGTAAGTCCTTTCAGTGGCAGAAGGCCAAGGCAGGCTCCGGTGCGGAGGGAGAGAAGCCAGGCACACTCACAGACGTGTGTTCACCATGATCAATTTTATTGCTTAGGAGCTGGAGCCATCGATTCCACAGGCCTTCAGAACACCCGGGAGCTGAGTCCACGCACAGGGTTGAGACGGTGTCGGTCCCGCATGGCAGCAGTGACCACAGCACTTAACACAGATCCGACCCTATCGTCCGGAACACACACCCGGCAAGCGGACGTCACTCATTTGCAATGGTAGTGATTTGTATCAGACAAGCGCCGATCTAATGCCATCCCGTAGTCGGGGAACTCTGTAGTGTCCTCAATGAAATCAATAAAAATGCACATGTGTGTTTCACCGAAACAGTTATCACCTTCTAATGCCGTACGTGTGCAAGGAGACATTTGAACAAGGCCATACACAGGTTGTTCGAGCTGAGCAGACATTTACACTTTTGTTTCTCTTCGTAGTTTATATACAGCCCATGCTAAAAGCAGTTTCTACTGGAAGCAGACTAGGCTATTTTTATTTCTCCCATGATAATGTTGTTTTCATGTCGAATACTTGGCACCATAAAACAGTTAACAAAAGACAGACAAAACAGTTTACAAAATTCTTAAAAGGTACACCCAAGCCTAGCTATAAACTTCACATTCAGTTCTTAATGTTACAGAGAAAGGAGCAGGTCAGGGGTGTCGCAGAGACGGGGGTCCACGCTGGCACGGCTGGGTCGGAGGTCAGAGGACAGGTTTTGTACATGGGTATGCGGCAAGTACATCACCGGACTCCTCGACTCCAATTCTACCTGCTGATGGACAGCTGCCAGCACTCAGCCTGGAAAGGGACTTAACACACGTTTTGGTAAGATTTATAAATTATTTTAAAAAGTATATATATATATATATATATATATATTTACGTATAAAATGGAAAGCAGCCGCGTGACCTGGGGACCATGTGACATGGCAGTTGAGGAAATAGCGGGGTGGATGGTCAGCAGTGACCGCCACAGCCCTCACAGGCTGCACCCTACCCAGCTGACACCTGTGGATTTCTCCTTGAGACGCTTTTCCACACCGACGGTAATTAAAAATGGAAAACTGTAAAATCTAAAATACAGACTCTCCTTGCTGTCTATTAGAGTTTTGGCAACAGGACTGTGAGTTATTTAAAAACCCAATGTTTCTACATAATGTCACATGAACAGACAAGACAGTGAGGTATGTGAGGCTTTTCCGGAACATTCCGGAGGCTGAAGCGAAGTGTGGGGCCGGCGTCTAGCAGGTGACGCTTGGCGGGTCTGTTAAGAGTATGTGTTTCAGGATCCTGCTTCCCGGTCTCCTCCTCGCTACAGGGTGGTCTCTCGAAGGGGCCTCTCTCTGCGTTGGCATCTCCACCCTGCATGAGTGAAGGCAGTGTGTGAGGGGGCAAAGGCAGTGGGCAAAGCTGCAGAAAGGGGAACTAGAGGGAAGGAGTCATATTTACCACACGTCACTGCACGACACAACACTTGTGCACGGGCTCATGAGGTTTACCTGCCCCGGGCGCAATCCGGAAGGCCAGGAACACAGGCTGCGACAGGGAGGAGAGAGGCGTGAGCTCACCTGCCCACCCCCAGCCAGGGACCCACCTCTCCTAGGAGCTGCCTGTCCCTTATCCCCACGCACAGGGCATTTGGGGATGGGACATTGAAAGGAAGCACCCCTTTTGTTACTCTGTAAAAAGGGAGACTTTCTAGACCCAAGTTATGTGACAGTAAGGGGTGGTAGCCACTGGTGGGCATGAGTATGAAGCTGGATCCCGAGTGCCGGTGACCAGCTGGGGAAGCCATGGGGAATCTTACCGGCAAGTTCAGAAATAGCCTTAGAACCCTAAGCTGCCAACCAAATATCTCACGAATAGTAATATTATGGGTTGTATTCTAATGGGGGCACTCATTTCCTCTTCAGTATTTTATTAAAATCCATAAAACAGACCAATTGGGCCTACTTTGTAAATCAAATGACGTAGACTCAGAAAATGGAGACTACAGAAGCAACTGCCCACCAACCCACTGTCCCTGCCCTCTACCCCCCTCCCCCCCCGGGGGGCTGCTGGGGTGACACTCCCATCACCTTGTGGTCTCCCATGCAGACGTTGGGCCCGATGTGGTCGTAGGTGACAACCTTCTCCTCGCTCTCCGACTGGGAAAAACAAACAGGGGTGCTGGGAGGTGGGGGTGGGGGGGTGCCCTGCCTCCCGTGGAAGGTGCTGGTAACCCGTGTGAGGGGAGGGTGTTTGGCCCAGCTCTCCTGTCCCTGCCCTCGTGGCCCCAGTGAGTCCTCTCTGAGCTTTCTCCTGAAGCTGCCCATGTGTTTGACTCCTGCTGGCAGAGAGCAGAAGCAATCTGTACTTGATTAACAGGGGTCTCCTGTGTCTGCCTTGCAGACACCTGTATTTTGGGGAGGAGCTGAGGGTGCTACTCTGCCTGGTCCACTAGGTGACTTTAGGACGGAAATGGGCTTCAGTCAGATGACCGGCCAGCAAGCACGTGTGCAGGCTTCCCTGCTGTCCGAGTGAGTGCCTCCCATCCAGAGTCAGCGCCCGGAAGTGTGGGCACATTCATCAAACGCAGCGTGGTAATTTACAAAGGCAGCATAAAATTGCTGGTTTTCAGCTGCATAATCCTGAGACAGATAAACAAATTACAGCGTGCAAGCAGAGCGCACACCTCGCTGAGCATTCATCACGCGGTCGCCGGCTCCGCCCTGCGCCACTCGCAACCTTTGGCGTCTCCGGGCTGGAACACACACAGAGAACGTGATGGCGGGTGACTGAGCGTAGCATGATGGATGAGGTGGGGAGCTGGCTTCGGCAGCTCTTCCTCACACTGCTCAGGTTGGGTTTGTGCTTTGAGGCGCTGGTCCTGGGTCTTCAGAACCCGAGACTCTGGGCCCACAGGAAACTGCCTTCAGTGTGAACACGGGCCTGTTCTGTTGCAGCCACACAGCTCCTTAGTGAGTCTCCTGCAGGTCTGAATCCCCTCCCTCTCAGATGGCTGAAGGTGTGTGTGAGTCCCTGAGGGCCTCTGCTGCCTGGTCCTACTTTTAGCACTGAACCCATGGCTCAGCCTGAAGATGCCCATGTCCTCCAACAGTGCTCTGGGCTAGGGCGCTTCAATTCAGAGTTTGCCCTGAGAGTCAAGGTCAACATGGGACACGGGGGCCACTTCCTGTGCCTCCCCCACCCGGCTGGTTCAGGGACAAACCCAGGGAGGGCTTGTGGCCGTGTGTGGGGGTCACTCACCCTCAGAATCAGTTCCTTGGCAGACGCGGACATGAGGATGCGGTCGCACCAGGCGGGACAGCGGGTGTTCATGTACTGTTTGCCCTGGCTGGAGTCCTCACTGTATGGGTAGCTGGGGGAACACACTCAAGACGGTCAGTCAGGCTGCCCAGGCCCCGGTGCACACAGAGAAGCCCCCAGACCACAGTCTGTTTCCGCGTGGAGCTCAGCTCCAGCCTTTTCCATAGAACAGTGTGGACTATTGTACTTCCACAGCTGGCTGGGTTTGGGGACCGGCACTGGAGGGCACTCGGGACAGAGGACCGCTGGTGTCAGGGGGGTCCAAGTGCTGACAGTGGACAAGGGGAGCTCTGGGGGTGCTAGCGGCCTTCTCCAGAATGTTGCCCCAAGCCCCACACCTGGACAGATCCTTCTGAGACACAGAAGTATTTGCTGTGCCCCTTGCTCTGGGCAGCCCCAAATCTGCAGCAGGGACACACACAGATGAGATCTCCCAGCCCCTCCCTGCAGAGATCAGGCAGTCAGAGGACCCCCCCACCCCGCCCTGAAGCAGGGCTGCCCAGGATGTGCAGGAGATCAGTGGAGGGGGAAACGGGTCTCAGTGTGAAGCCGACATGTCCTAGAAGGGCCTCATGTGAGCCAGAGTAGTTCCAGGTGTGGGACCAATATGCAGCTAACACAGCTGCCCCCACTGGCCACAGGGAGGCTGGCAGGGGCAGGCAGGGGGCTGCACTGTTGTAGGCACCACACATCCAAAGAGGCAGTCTCTGCTCTGAGCCTGCTGGGGGTCCCAAGGTGGTCCAGGGTCTCGTCACCATTTCTGTTTTTGAACATCATCAAGAGCACATGTGCCCTCACACATATTCACATAGTGTGTCTGTGGACGGGTCAGGGGTCAGTGCAGAGGCTGGAGGTGGGGCCAACTCAGAACTGCCTCATCCAAGCTGGTCTGGGGCTGTGTGGAACGTCTGGGCTTCCATGGGGTCCGGGGCAGGTCCCCCAGCAGGGACCAGTGTTCCCACCAGGACAGGACCCCGGATCTCCCCTCCTAGGGGATGCTAAGGGCAGGTGTGCTGGTCATACCCCTCCTCCCGGCCAGGTGCTCAGACGCCGAGGAAGGCGCTGCCCGAAGGCGGAGTAACCCCGAGCCGGACACATGCCATGGGAACGTGATTAATGTGGCAACTTATCTAAAAGCAAACCCAGCGCGGGCGGCACCCCGGGAAGCCAGTCCTATCTGCCTGCTCAGCCCAGGCACAATCGCCGTAATTAATGACCATGCAGATAAACCCTAACAATCGCCCACCTGTGCTCGTGGGCACACGCCCCTTGTCTGAGCAATGACAGCCCAGGTGCAGGACTTGGGCAGTGGCTTGTCTGGTGGCAGTGTTGCCATGAGCCCCGCAGACAACACAAAGCTATGAGTCAGCTTGGGCTCTGCTGGGAGGGGTGGGGAGCCCAGAAAACTCCGGAACAAACACCATGGGATCCCCACTTCGCGAGCCACATAGACCCTTTCCAACAGAGACTTGTCTCAGATCAGCGCTCAAAGGGTCAGTACATGTTACACATCACTTTCCTCAAGTGTGTTCGGGCCTGGCCGCCTTTCTCTACCAGCTGGGCAAGAAGACCTATTCTGAGGATCAGAACGCTGCTCAGCAGTGGGAGGGTAGTGGCCCCAGAAGAGCCGGGAGCAAGGACAGCTGAGCCTGACATCACACTAAGTCGGTGTGACACCAGTGAGGGTGACACCGGCAGAGACCAGGCGCCATAAATGCTAGCTCCCAAGTCCTGCTTTCAAAAAACATCAAGTTCTGTTGAAGTTCCTGAAAAGCACAGAAAACCACACAGAGAGCTGAGAAGAAATGCGGTCAGGCATGCATTACTGAGATGCACTGGTGGGAACCAGCAGCCCACAGCCCTCTTGCCTTCCCTCAAAGTGTGTGGTCTGCGTCCAGTGCCTGCAAAGTCCTGGTCCACGGGTGTTACCGTTTGGAGGCCCCAGCATTGTCCCTGATGCTCCTGTGGGCTGGTCTGACAGATCCAGTGACAGCTCGGAGGCCAGTGATTCCTGTTTCTGAGCACTTGGATTTGGCTAAGACCAAAGTCCACATCCTTTTTGCACTAATTGCATAGTTATGTATATAATTACGCTACCGCTTCAAATCTCAGCCCAATAAAATTTTTATAAGACCTCCTGGTCCTTGATTTGAAAATAAAGGCATCCATTAAAAAGAAATCCCTCCTTTGGCTGGGCTTGTTTAATGCTGCATATCCCTACATTATAATTCTTTTGTTTTATTCAAAAGCTAAAACTTGATCTTTTTCTGTAATGAATTTGTCCAGTCAGAGTTCTCTCTCCCCCATGGAAAGTTCATCTGTTTCAGGCTTGATTCTCTGCACTAGACCTCCTCTGTCTGGTAGGTCAAACACCTTCCACTTTGAAGCACAGGAAGAGAACTTGGTAGTGTTCCGACTTCTTCGAGCATAAATTTATTTCATAGCCATGCATGACAGACATGAGGCAGAGTCACCCTCTGATACTCTCTGATGGGGAGACAGGGCCGTTCCCTGCAGGCTGCAGCGTAGAGTCCACGGCATCCACACTGGCTGTACGAGGCTGGGCCAGGACCACACTGCTTCAGGGGGCATCGCTGCTCATGTATGCACCGGGCGCCACCACACTGCACCCTCCTGACTGCCGGGTGTTCCCTTTTGGGATAAGAACCCATAACACCATTCCCAGGCAATCTGGTGTTCCAGTTCTCCAAGTGTGGACCCACAGGGGTCCTTCAAGGCACCTTCAGGAGGTCTGCCAGAAGACATTAATGTACGCTCACTGCCACCTGTACTGTGTTGGCATTTACATGATGGAGTCTCAGATGAAGCCCTCAGTTTTAGTTTGAGGTGGTAGTTATGGACACCACCAGGCTCACAGAGTACCGCATCTGCCTGAAAGAAAGTCAGATACACTGACTGTGGTTCCCTGGATGTCTGATGGGAAAATGAATCAGAGACTTCAGGAGCCAACAGTTACTACACTTAGTGCCAATGATAAAATCCAAGCGGTCAAGTAAACTCAGAATTCTGAAAACTTATAATATCGCAAGAGCTTGATGGTGTCACACAGCACTTTAGATTCTCAGATGGGATCAGTGTGTCCCGACAATCGTGACATCTGAGGGAAGGACGAGACGCAATGTCTGCAGTGTGGATGAGACTCCACCTCTGAGGTGAGGACGAGATATGACGTCTGATGTGAGGATGAAACGAGACGTCTGAGGTGAGGACGAGATACGATGTCTGCGGTGAAGACAGGATGTGACGTCTGAGGTGAGGATGAGGCACGATATATGAGGTGAGGACGAGATAGGATGCCTCAGGTGAGGACGAGACATGACGTCTGCGGTGAGGACAAGGTATCATGTCTGAAGAGAGGACGAGGCATGGTGTCTAAGGTGAGGACGAGATGTGACGTCTTAAGTGGGGATGAGACATGAGCACAAGACATGGCGTCTGCGGTGAGGACGAGACGTGATGTCGAGGTGAGGACAAGATGCGACATGTACCAATGAGGGACCAGTGGTTCCAAAGCATGTCAGAAAACATTTCTGCTTCACATGAGTGGAAAAAGCAGGCTACAAATGATATACTTATGTTTTTTCTCTTTAGTTCTAAGTGACGATGATTTTCAAAGTTAGACCATGGGTTAGAAATTGGCATTCAGCTAAGATGTTTACGGTGATGGCTTTGGTGATGACCTTCTGTTGTTCTGATCGTGGTTCTGGGTCACTGGGCTCTGCAGTTGGGTTCTGAATGGCCAGGTGGGAGCTGGGAGCTGGGAAGGAATCTGGTGTGGCTGCTGGGTCAGGGCCAGACCACCCTCTCCAGCACTGGGCACCCTGGATGTCCAAGCAAACAGAATGAGGATAAAGTATGGGGCAGACTCACTCTCTCCATTTTACTTCAAACACTGGACACTGGGATAAATTCTTCAACAATGTAAAGCTGCTGGCATCCACCAGAGAAACTCAAAGGGGGCTTCTGCCCGACACGTGAACTTCACTGTGTCTACACGAGAGCTGCCCACACTGAGAGAGCCACTCAGGACGAGCATACGGAGACCTACGGCGCTGAAGTCTTCTGTCTGCCTGCGTCTGCGACAGATAGATTGGGCTGTGTGGAGGGCAGTGAGACCCCCCACATGCAGGTGGGCAGCCCTGGTCCTTCTCGACAACCATCAGTCTTGGTTCCTTCTAGCCTGTGCTGGCAGCAGCCTGGCCTCTGACCACCACTCCACACTGCCTGTCCTTCATGACAGTGTCAATGTGGCCCATTAGGAGTGTAAAGGGAGGCCCCTGGCTTCATATGAGGAGGGGCCCTCTCCTCACAAGGCCATCTGTTGAAGGCCTCAGGTGTAACTGACCTGTGCCCACCCCCACACCAGCTCTGGGGTGCAGAGATGACTGTCCTACAGCCCCAGGGTGGAGAAGGCCCTGCCTGGGCACTTGAGGGCGACCTCCTGCAGACATGGAAACACAGCTCCACGGGGAGCCACCGAGGCCCTGCCCGTCTGCACACCCGGGCTCCCATCACTCGATTCTGAGTGCTGGGAGCGACGGCTGGAATGGCAGGCCCAGGGACCCTCGGTCGAGAACGTGGGGGCAGAAATGGGGGCGCACTCCATGTTCTTATAAGTGGCAGTCACATGCCCCTGGCAGCTCTGATCCCGCTGCCCGATATCTTCTGCAGACTGGTGGGAAGGGTGCCTGGGTAAATCTATGAGGTAAACGAGAGGCAAGTTCCATGGACTCGAAGGCCCCACTCTAAGGGTCCTGGGGAGGGTCCTGCCAACAACCTGCCTCTAGCCGGCACCAGTCTGTGAGGCTGGTTGACGGGCGAGAGCACTGCAGATGGGGGCCAGTGTGTGTCAAACGGCTTCTGGTCTTTACTCCATGCCCCCATCCCTTCTACCCCGCCTCCTCCCCCCCCAGTCTAGGGCTGGTGGGAGGGGGGCTGCTGCTGTCAGGGGTTTCCACGTCAGAGCAAAGCAACAGAAGCTTGTGAACCTGAGAAATGACCAAGAGACCCCACCACGCACACATCTGCGGATGCCGTGGGCTGCACGGGGAGGAAGGCAGACACGAGGCAAACTGCACCATGGTCCCTGTGCTCCCTTCTGGACAAGGACAGAGGGGCAAGTGTGCACAGCTTGTACAAACTACACATGTGTGTGTCCACAGTTTGCAACAGGCAGGCACATGGGGAGGGATGCTGAGAGTCCCCTGGCCCATTCGGCAGGCGGAGCGTCTTACCTGGGAGGAAACGAGATATCCAGTTCGTACAATCTGTCTTTGAAGACAGACAGCTCTTTGTCAAATTCTAGGAGCTAAAGGAAAAGAGACAGAGACAGGACATCACCTTGGGTTTCCTTAGACTCGAGACTCGGAGGGCTTGCTGACCTGGTGTCTGTGCTGCGGTAAGGTCAGGCCTTCGAAGCATCACCCATCTCACATGCACCCCCACTATGGGGAGCCTCTAAATCCTATCTCTGCAAAGATCTGTGGGTGCCAGAGCTCTGGGGTTCAGCTACCAGTGCTGCTAGTGAACAGTATCCATTGCAGAGACGCTGGCAGGGACCTCTGCCCCACAGCACCCTGGGGCGTTTATGGATCTGACGACATAGACGCTCAGCAGGGAACTTCTTGAGCTTGTGCCACGTCACGAGGCAACACCCTGGAGCACAAGCATGGTCCACAGCAGAGGGACCAGTCCTGGCTGGACCACATGGACTTTACAAATTATGCACGCATAGACGGTACAATGGTTGTTCACCGACAATCTAGCTTCCCCCAGAGTGTCACCCACCAGCCATGCTGACCACAGGCTTGGAAACCATGTCTCCAGGCTCAGCTGGCATCTGTCCATCATTCCCATCCACGTCGCAGCCGGGCTGAGACACAGCATCAGAGCAAGCACCCCAAACTAGACCGTGTCCTCCTCTTTCTCACCTCATAAATCATCCTCGACCAGGCACTGAGCAGGCATGTGTTAATTACAGGAGAGGCTCTGCCCGAGCACCTGCCACTGAGGCCCACACCCGCCCTGGTTCTGCATCGCCCACCGGTGCCCACTCCACATCCATGCATGACCAATGACGGGGCAGTGACCCCAAGCCGAGTGTGCACTGGTGTCCCAACAGGGGGCAGAGAGGGGAGTGGAGCTAAGGAGCCCACACCCTTGGGTGGTTTCTAGGCAGGGTACTGTGTCCAGGTGAACTCTGTGTGTCCCTTGGTGCCTCAGAACCCAGGGTCCCTGCCCCAGGAGACAGGCCCTGGATTGTGTCTGAGCCCAGAGGCAGGAACACTGCCTAGGTGCACAGGTGGGCTTCACCTGGGGCTTAACTCTGTGCATGTTTTACCCTCAAGACACAACCCTTCAGCACACCCCTCACACGGGGTGAGGTCTATCTTCCCAGGTGACCAGTTCCATTGAGTTCTTTTGGCCTTTTCTGATGTCATTTAAGACCAGCCACTCACCCAAAGACACTTCTGGATGGACTCTCAGGGGACCTGGGAGTGGGTCTGTGAGCCCCATTCTGAGTAGTCCAATCAGTGTGGCAGTTTAAGAAGGGCCATGTGCTTGGTGAACCCCTGAGCACATGGGGAATCCTAAGTGCTCACTGAAGAGTGACAAAGGGAACAGGAGAGGAGAGCGGGGTCTCCAACTGACCAGGATCCTGCTCTGGACAGTGTACACCAGCACCTCCCCACCAGAGAGCAGAGGCAGAGCAGCCAGGGACGTAAGACCCCCAAGTCCAGCCCAAGGACGTAAGACCCCCGAGTCCAGCCCAGGGACGTAAGACCCCCGAGTCCAGCCCAGGGACGTAAGACCCCCGAGTCCAGCCCAGGGACGTAAGACCCTCGAGTCCAGCCCAGGGACATAAGACCCCCGAGTCCAGCCCAGGGATGTAAGACCCCTAAGTCCAGCCCAGGGACACAAAATCCCTCGAGTCTATCCCAGGGGTTATAATAACTCATGAGTTCACCCCAGGGACTTAAGACCCACAGGTCTTGCCCAGTGACAAAGAGCCTCTAGTCAGCCCCTAGTCCTAAGAACCCAGGGGCACAGACTGTCCACTTCCACGCTGTGAGGGTCCACTGGGGGTGGGCAGCATTGACACACCTCTGCAGCCCCGTTCCACCTGCACCGTGTACCTGGTCACCAGGTGGTAAGAACACAGAAGGTTCCAGGGTGTCCTGAGCAGTTCAGAGCTCTGAGGATGCCTCCCAGGGGCCTGGAGGACAGATAATGCCAACCATGTTTGCCTGTATGTGTGTGTGTGTATACATGAGTACACATGTGCTCATATGTGAGTATGTGTGTGCCTGCGCTGTGTGCATATGTGCACACCCCTATGAGTGAATACATGGAGGAGTACATGTGCGCAAACATCCATGTGCGCATGTAGGCACCCTGGGGGCGCTATGGCTTAAAGGTCAGGCTGCTAACCACAAGGTCAGTGGTTCAAACCCACCAGCAGTTCCGTGGGAGAAAGAGGAGGCTTTCTGCTCCCATAAAGTCTTACAGCTTCAGGAGCGGGACACAGGGTGGCTGTGAGTCAGGAATGACCGCGTGGCCATGAGTGTAGTTTGTTTGGGTGACACAGGTTGGTTCATGTGCCCATACACACGTGTGCAGATGAGAGTTTGTGCATTTGTGTGCCCAGGCCCATACATACATGTGTACATGACGTGTGTATATGAGCACATATATACGAGGATGGGTTTATGTTTTGTGCCCGTACATGTGTGTACACATGTGTACAAATATGAGCTTGTGCACCCGTGCCTACATGAGTATACCATATGTGTGTGCACAGGCACACGCGTATGCGGGCATGCTTATGTCTTGCACCCATGTGTGTGTACACGTGTCTACACGAGTACACCACACATATGTGCACACGAGCATGCGTGTGTGTGTATGAGAGTCTGTACTTTGTGCCCATGTGTGCCCGGACCCATGCATGTATGTGTCTACATGAGTACTCCAGACATGTGCACATGAGCACTGGTATGTGAGGGTGTATTTGTGTCTTGTGTCCACACACGTGTGTGCCCATCTATGTTACAGGGGACTAGTTTTCTTTTACTAAACAGACTTAAAGACCAGTGGGCTTCCCCTAGGAACTTCACAGGGACCGAGCTGCCGGGCCAGGGTCTCTGGGAACCCCCAGGCCATCAATAGGGCATCATAGGGCATCTTCCTTGTGTGAGACAAAAACTGTTGCCACTACAGGGTTTGCTAGAACTTTCTCATGAACAAGCACACTGCCAATCCACTCATGAACGCTCCACATGCCTCAGAGTCCGTCACTGGAGACAAGGAAGGCTCACAGGGGATGAGTGGGGCTAGAGGACTCTTGGGGGCTGACGAGGGACAAACAGGGCTCACAGGGGGACGAGCAGGGCCCGCGCAGGTGGGTGAATGAATGTGGCTTGTGGCGGGGGGGTGGGGGTGTGTGTGGGGGGACTCACAGGAGGACAAGTAGGACTGGGAGCATGTTGGGGGGTGGACAGGGCTGGGGGGTCGGTGGGAGCTCACCAGGGGCCATCTGTGAGTCCTAGCCCAGGTCTATCTGAGGGAGCCTTGAATCCACAGCGCCCACTTGTAAACCCCAGGTGCAGGGGGATAATCATCCCGGTGGGGTACCCAGGCCTAGAGGGCTTGGGTGGTACCCAGAGCCACTGATGAGAAACTAGAGAAGTACGGTTTAAACAGGGAATGAGACGTTGGGCTGATCATTTTGTATCTCGGTGAGGTTTTTGCAAATGTGATAACCAATTCCGCATGTACCTCCGGCACTCTGCTTGATGACAGAGTAAGAAACAGGGCAGCTGTGGCTGGCGTGTACCTGTCAGGACTCCGCTGTTGCTGCAGACGCCGCGCGGGCAGAGAAAGAGCCCAGAAAATCAATGTGTCTTGGGCTGAGCAGTTGCTAAACACACAGAAAACATCTCCATCCAACTGGTCGTGCCGAGAACATTCCCGAGCCCTGCCCTGGGACAGCCGTGGAAATTTAATCTCTCCAAATCCTCACCAGGGTACTCCATCCTGAGCCCTGACAGCCACACTTATAATTAATTATACAATTTCGATGGGGATATCGACTCAACAAAGCTATAAATCATAGAAAAAGTCAATAGGCGTGGACACATTCAATCATGTCCCGACCAATGATTACTACTCTTAAAATACAATAATTATTTCCAGAAGCCAGCTCGAATTAAATTTCTGTCAGGCGGGTACAAGACTACAGTGATGAAGGTGCCATGGATTTTGGGGGTGAGCCACACAGGCACATCCGTCCTGAGGGCGGGTGTTTTGAGTGGGGGGCCGGGCATAGTGTGCATGGCCTGGCTGTGAGGTGTGCCTGTGTCTGCCAACTCACCAGACCGTTTACCATCCCTCAGGGCTGCCCCCCAGGGGCACCTGGGCACCTGTCTGCTGTGGACCACGCCCATGCAGGCCAGCTTCTTAGGGCGGCAGCATGAGGGTCAGAGAGCAGAGAGGTCATGGCCAGCTCCCGCTGGGCACACATCTGGGGGCCCTGGGCCTGTCTGTAGGTGCTCACTCACCGCGGTTCCATTGTTGTCCTGGAAAATCTCCTGGTTGAAGTAGTCAAAGAGTTTCTTCTCCAGCTGCAGCATGACCTAAGGGAGGATGAACACCAGCGGGGATCCCGTTTGAGCTCTCCAGACATCCTCGAGTCACCCACCCTGGAGGTCCTGGGGTCGAGGGTGGCTTGCTGGGTCTGCCTCTGCAAGATGAGTGACTGACACATGTGCGTGTCACTGGGAGGGTCACTGAGCCATGTCCAGTCCTTCCTGACCACAGATGAGCTTGCATGTGCAGCCACGCCCAGGACTTATGGACCAGCACACGCAGGTAGCTCCACGCCCAGGGCATGTGGACTCGCCTACCTTCCGGTCATTGTCTGATTCTCGAAAAATCAGCTTCACGACTTCATTGGTGTCAGCGGCCCGGATGGTCTGCATGGTGGCTTTTGTGCAGAGGGTCTGTGGAAAGACACAGAGAGTCAGCTCCGGCCAGAGAAGGCAGGGCCCAGGGCCACACGGGAAACACAGACAACATGTGCGGTATTGCAGGAAGACCAGTTCGGCTCTGCTCCCCGCCCAGCCTGCCCTGAGCTGAGGCTCAGCACCTCAGGGTGAAGGTGTCAGATGGAGCTCAGAGTGTTGTGCCTCCCTCCTGGCCTCACTATAGTGGAGTGGCCCTGAAACTCTGCAGAACTACAGATCTCCTTCTGAGTGAGGAGATGGCCGGCTGAATGGCGAGCCACCATACGCTCCTGAGAAAGACACCTGTCACCATACAACCTGTGAACACAGGCTAAGATGCCAGGAGTCCATGTCGCGGGCGTTCCCATGAGCACTTGATGTGCATCCCAGGAAGTAGGGGCTGAGGGAGGGTGACACACACTGCCCTGTGGCCCAACTGGGTCAGTCAGGCTTGCAGAAAGTGCCCTTTGTGTTTTTTTTTTAATTATTATTACATATTCCTGAGTCTCTCCCCACCAAAAAACCCCACAAAAACCAAAAAACCGAGGCAATGGAGGCAAATGCTGTTGACTGATGACGCACGGAGAGGAGTGTCATCATTGCAACGGAACGGTGGTGTAAAGCCCATGTCCTCCCATGTCAACTATTAATCAATTCACATGAAAACTTCAAACCAAACCAAACAAAAACAGAGGTGTCAGACTTGTACCCACAAATTGCAAAATACTATGGAAAGGAGCTCTGGTAGCGTAGTGGTTACGAATCGGGCTGCGAACCTTAAGGTCAGTGGTTCGAAACTACCAGCCGCTCCGCGGGAGAAAGATGAGGCTTTCTACTCCCGTAAGGATTTACACCCTCGGAAACCCTGTACAGGGTCGCTATGGGTCGGCTCCGACTCGAAGGCACTTAACAATGGAGAGGAATTAGACAGCAGTAAATAGGAGGCCTCCCCGTCCTAGACGGCAACATTCCCACCGTGAATCCACAGGTCCAGCATCATCACGGTGCCAATCAGCTTTTGATCTTCCTGCTGTTCTTGTTATGTGCCGTGGAACTGGTTCCAGCTCAAGCCGGCAGCAAGCACGAGAAAGTGCTCACGCCTCACACCAGTTAGTAGACGGTGCCCAAGTCAGGTGGTGACAAGGTAGGAGCACCGCAAAGACAGCATGGACAGGAAGTGTCCAGAGGAGATAAGAGACAGGAAGCAGACCTGCCCAGGACTGTAGGAACAAGGACCAACTGATTGGGGTTTGCAGGTAAATGATACCTCAATAAAACTGTGAAAAAATAAATGATTTTTATTTTTAAAAGATAATTAAAGACCACCAAAACATATAGGTTTTAAATTAACTAATTCTGCCATAAAAAATTTCTCTAATCAAGACCTGAGGCTGAGACCAAGCAGACTGTTGCTGTAGCTCCACCCCTGGCCATGTGCCCCATGGCTATGGCGTCCTCCAGCTGCCCTGGGCCTCGGTCAGCAGTGGCCGCCTGGCGCTGGGCAGCAGGCGTTCCCAGGCTGCCGGGCCACAGCCATTGGCATGCAGAGCACAGACCGATAATCAGGTCAAACCCCCAAGGTGGCTTTTGGACTCATGTGTCACAAGTCAGTCTGGTGGCCTTCAAACAGGACTGGGATTATGGCAGGCACCTAACACCGGGCTCTGTCCCAGGCCCCGGGTCAGGCTCCCATCCAGATGCTAATGTACTTAAGTGGCTTAAGCTGCTTCTCCTGAATGGGAGGCCAGCGGCAGGCAGAAGGCATTGTGCCTCCCAGGACTTGACTCAGGAAACTCCCCGTCACCACAGGCATCTGCTGGAAACTTTTTATCTTCCAACTTGAGGGCTCCAAGAGGATAAAGATCTGAGCAGCTCAGGGTACGGGAGCGAGGCCCACGTGCCGCTTCCCCCTCCCCGCCCCCAGGGGTTTTCACTAGCTCCAGGGTCCTCCTGCAGAAAGCTGGGCTAGGTTTTACCAGCTCCCCACTCTCACAAGGGATTTCTGTCTTTTGAAAGGAGAAAGAGACCCCAAGTGCTACTTTTTAAGAAGCCAGCGAACACTCATTGCATCCTTAGCGGCCCTGCAGGTCTGCGGAACATAGGCCCAAAGGGCAAGCTCACACAAAGCTGCACACACACACATCCCTCACTTCCCGGGGCTCCCAACTTCACTAAAGACACACACAGCTTCCTGAACTCCAACAGTCAATCTTAAAGAAACAGCTTAAGATTTCTGACCTGGGCAGTGGGGAGTGTTGGGAACTGGCTTCCACATGTTCTCTGTCCAAAACCTATCCTGGAGGTCAGCCCAGAATTCTGGGCTCAGCGGGTTAATGCGCTGGACTGCAAGATCAGTTTGAACCACGAGGTCGGCAGTTCAAGCTCACCAGTCACTCCTCAGAAACCTATGAAGGGTCACTGAGTCTTAACAACTATACTAACAGACACGGTGGGCTTCACTCCACTTGTTTCTGAGGTTACACAGCGTGCTCCAGGCTAGATGATGTCTTGTCTGCAGGCTGTTGTCGGCCCAGGTTCCGCTTCCACGCACACGTGTAGCTCCTTCTCACTCCTGGGAGCAGGTCTCCCGGCTCCACCCCTTGGGCCCATAGACCTGGAACTGTGAGCACACGCGCTCCCACTCAGCCGTGCCCAAGAATGGAGGAAAGGCTCACAGCGAGGACCACCAGGCTTGGCCTCCCCTCAACACCAACCTGGGAAACGGTGTCTCTGTGGTCTTGGTTAGGTGTCTTGGATCACACACCTCCCTGTGTGACCTCAGCTCGTTTCCTGTGAAATGCCCACCACGAGTCCTTCTGCATCTTAGGGTGCTCCAGATGCAAACAGTGGTGCCCATGGGTCTTGGCAGGCAAGACACTGGCTGCTTTTGATCCATAGTGACCCTATATAGAGTTTCCAAGGAGCAGCTGGTGAGCTTGAACCAACAACCTTATGGTTCAAAGAGACTTTGCAACACCAGGAGTGTTGTTGTTACGTGCCATTGAGTCGATTCTGACCCCATAGCGACCTTGTATAGGGTTTCCGAAGAGCAGTTAGTGAGCTTGAACCACCGACCTTGCAGTTCAAATGGCTTTGCAGCCTGATGAATTAACCCACAGCGCCATACCCAGGACACCAGGAATAGCGGACCCTTAAGCCAGTGACGTATGTCCTCTTAAAACAGATGCAGAGGAGACACCCAGTGGGAACAGAAGGTCATGAAGTGGCAGGGATTGCAGAGTTATGTTGCCATAAGCCACCAAACACCTGAAAGACGCCAGGAGAGATTCTTCTTAGCGCTTTCAGGAGCCCGGGCCTGTCGGTGCCACGCTGGACTTTAGCCCCTTTCCTGTGAGTTTGGGGTACTAAGCTACAACAGCCCTAGGAAAGAATGCATACCTGTGTCATGGGATGTTAAGCATGGGAGCTTTCCCAGACAGACGGCTTCCTAAGATACATGCTATTCTTACCCTTGCTGTGGTCAAAATACACTGAAGTCCCTCTTATTTTGTCCATTCCTCCTGGAGACCAATGGCCACAGAGCTGTGAGGGTCGTACCTAGGGGGCCATGGGGCACATCATCTGGACGGCTCTCGGGGACAGGGAGCGCACAGCTCAGAGGCCCGTCTCCACACTGGCTGACTCCAGTTGAACCTCAGCCTCATCAGGAGTTCCTGGGCTGTTGAACTCTCAGGACACCCTCCAGGGTCATGGAAGACTGCCTTTTTCCTCAGAGCCAGTCTCCTCCCCACAAGGAGAAAGTTTCAATAGTCAAGCAAAGTCCAAAGGAACCACAAAACCGACCTAGCCTAGCATATTCTAATAAAAATAAACCGTCGCCAAGAAATGAGACTTTTCTCCTCACGTGGAAGGTCCTGAGATAACACCACAAGGCCCAGGTCAGCTGTTACCCCAGGAACGTAGGCCTGTCCGCTGGGTGAGCTACCGGGTGAGTGGGTGGAGGGCCCCAGGTGCTCCTGCAGACCTGTCCAATTGGTGGATGGGTGCCAGAATGAAAGAAGAATGAGTGAATGAGCGCCCGCTGGATGAAGCCCAGTCCCCCTCAGTGCTGTGGGCTGCAGCTGGTGGGTGGGCTTGAGATACATTCCACCAATTTTTCATGCCCATCCCTCTAAATGTGACCCTGCTCCTGAGCCTTTATCCCACTGACAGCCTGGCGCAGAAAACATGCAGCCTCTGATAGCATGAAATTGGAAACAAAGGCCGAGGCACAAAGGGACCGCGGGGCCGCCAAAGGCGTTGCCAGCGCATGGATGTGAGTGGCCGGCTCCTGAGCTCACCAAGAGCGGAGCTGGTAATGACATCCCCACAGCTTCCTATGTGTGTGTGTGTGTGTGTTGGGGGGGGGCTGTAGGGACAAGTCCCAGCAGGTGCCCTCCCCCAGCATGTGCTCAGCCCATCCTGGATGCCAGGGAACACACTATGCAAGTCACAACTGTCTGTGCCCTTCCTGACCCAGAGACAACCTCAGCCTGAAGTAACTGCTACCCCCGCCCCCCAGGTCATGTCAAGCTAGCGCTGTTCACGGGATCGCTGTGGGACCCCACTCAGGCAGAGCCAGCTAGTGCTGATATGGAGACCCCTCAGTCCTACAGGACATGGACGGAGGGGTGGGCATGGAGGGATGCTGGTGGACTCCTGGTCACCAAGGTGTCCCTGCACTGACCACACCTAGTGTATGCTCAGGCTGTCCTCAGGAAGAACAGAATGGCCTCACTCCCAGTGGCTCCCAACCACACTCCCCCCTCAGATGGACCACTGTGGAGAGGTCAGTGAGACCAGCTACTGAGTTCAAGGAAGACACTGCCAAAAACAGCCCAGCCTCCACTCTGCGGCCCCATGCTGCCAGGATGGGGTGTCATGTCCCCTCAGACAAGGACACCCGACTCTCAGTCCAGAAGGTCCAGTACCTCAGCAGTTGGTCTTAGCTGTGTGGCGCAGAAGACACTCCCCTGAAGTCCAGAGGAACAGAGCTCACACTATCAACCCTTATAGTGGTATGACTGGGGTGCCCCTTCTCTGGGGAAGCAGCATGGATCCTCTCAAGTGGACTTTGTGCTGACCACAGGTCTGCTGGCAGGGAGCACTGCCCCCTTCTCTTCATGGTCCTGTTGTGGTTGTCGATTCCGACCCACAGCGACCCTGTATAGGGTTTCCAAGAAGTGACCGGTGAGTCTGAACCACCAACCTTGCGTTTCAAACAACTTTCAGTCTGGCGCATTAACCCACAGCGCCACACCAGGATTCTCGTCACAGAAAATTTACCAAGGGCTACAGACAAAAACCCCAGACAACATTCTCACGAAGGCTTGATGGATGAGAGCGTAAGAACAGGTTCATAAAAGTGGTTAACAAAGCAGATGTGGGCACTTTATACAGGTTTTCCTTAATACAGTTAATGAAAAATCATTACCTCTTAAATTTAAATGGATCAAATGCTCCTGGAGAATGAACACGATCGTCTTCCCCCAGATATGTTGAGCAGTAATACACACGTGTGTCCCAGGACAGAGTGCACCTTTAAATCAACATCCTGATTACACTTCCCGGCTGGCAGGCTTTCCTGGAGGTCAGAGAAGCTCCCCAAACTGCAACCCTATCAGCTGTTCACCAGTCACAGGCAGGCCGGTGGACCCACGCAGAGACCTGGACTCGGGGGCAGATGGGACAGTCTGTTGCCGCAAAGATTTACAGCCTCAGAAACCCTATACAGGGCCATTATGACTTGGGACCGACTGGACCGGCACTTAACAAAAACACAGACCTGGGACAGACACACATCCTACCTCCTGTCGGGCTCCCACAGTACCTGCCTTCGCCTGGCACATGTGTGGGTGAGAGGCTGAGGGGCTGCGGAGTGTGGGTGCGTCCAGGTACCTGGCGCCTGGGGCCTGGGGTGGGGGCGGGTGGCTGTGAAGCACACAGCAGAGGCTCCTGCGGGTCTGTCAGGAGGCCCCTCCCCAGGACAATTGGGGTGGGCAGGGTCTCCTCACAGGCAGGGCCAATCAGAAAGGTGCTCCTTCTGTCTGGGCAGTCCAGGACCCTCCAGGGTCACTCAAGGGGACGCTCCTCCGAGGGAGCTCTCTCCAGGCCAGGTGGTACAGGGACGTGTCTCTGTCAGTGACAGACAGCTGGTACTTGAAGAGCAGTCGCTGCTCCCCAGAACACATCCATCTCTGTCATGGCCAGGAGTGATGGACGCAGGTGTGGCACTGCTGTTGCTGTCACCGAGGCACTGAGCCCAGCTGCCAGAGCTGCCAGACAGCACCTACACCGATGAGAGCAGCCACTCAGGCTGTCTCTGGAGGGACCTGCACCCGGTGGCTGTGTGTAACCCGTGTGTGTTCAACTATGGCATCACCGGTGCCAAGTGTGCGCTCCGTTCCGCTGGGCGAGCACGCCTGCAGCTTGGAGGGGCAGTGGTCGACTGGGGCCCCAGTTGCCCCCCGCAAAGCATGGTCCCCATCGCTCCCACCCCTAGGAGCATTTCTAAACATGCGTGAGGCACCCAAGCATCTCTGGGAATCAGACAGTAGCAGGCGGGACCAGGCTCTCCTAGAAGCTGCCAGCCAATCCTGGAGCTCGTCCTCAGGAGGTTCCCTGAATTTACTGTTGCCATGAGGACTGGCTCATGGGCACTCGAGTCGGGAAGTGGATTTAATTAACCTATCATGAATCTTCCATGTGGACCTGTGAGCAGTGAGGAGTGGGGTCAGTGCAGCCCCACCCCTCACGACGGGCACAGCAATTGGGGTCCCCATGAAAACACAATGTCACAGTCACGGACAGAAACTGGAGGGATCCACTAGGCCCCCAGTGGGCCGCAGCCACAGTGAACCCAGAAGACCAGGAGAGGACCTGGAATTCAGCGGTCTAGGAGGGGCCGCAATGAGTGTCCAACCTCAATGGCCACTCATATGATAAGAAACCCTTTAAAAAGTTGTGCCAGGCCACACTAACTGGCAGGTTTGGATAACCCAGAGGGGCTTGTGTGGGTCCTTAACTTTGACAACCTCTGAGAAACCCAGACCTTCCCGTGGGAGCCACTGGGGTTGTGTCAGCACCCATCTGTCAGGTGCATGTAAGGACTGGGGGTCCGTGGGTAAACTCTGCCATTGCCGGTGTAGCTACAGCTCCCAGGATCCAATGACAAATGTCTTTATGAGGAACAACGGAGAAGATGCAGGGCAGAGGCAAGAGGGATGGTGCAGTCACACGCTGGGGGTACCTGGAGCCACCTGCCCCCCCCCCCGCAGCTTCCTGCCATCGTGCGACCTGTGGTCTGAAGGCCTCAGACTGTGGTCCTTTGTCATGACCAAGATAGTCAGACACACTGCGTCATCAAACGCTGAAGGAAAGACTGTGTCGTAGTTGTAGTTGATAGGAGGGACGGAGCCTCCACGGAGCAGCCAGGGGCCTGAAGGAGTGGGGGGCATGCCACCGTCTTCATGGCCAGGTAGAAGGGATGCTGTTTGAGAAAATGTGCTGAGCACACCACAGGGGTCACATGCAGGGATCCAACTCTGGAAAGAGCTGGAAGGCCTGTCCCCAGTCTCTGAGCAGGAGTCCCGTCGCCTGGTGTCACCCATGGTGGACTTGATGGTGTCATGGTCCAGAGCTGGATGGGTGTGGATCTGCCATGAAGGGCCACACCGTGTGTTGGTCAGCAGTCTTGTTTTACTCACACAGCAAACTGTGTGTGGCATACAAATGGAGTCCCGTGGCCGCATGTGGATGTTGTGCACTTGGGTGTGTGGAGCCTGGGCACAGCCACGTACCCAGTGAGCAAACAACTCATTAAACACCACTGCCTTGCTTCCCTTCGCTGCTCTGAAAGCAGTACCAATGGGGAGGGGGAGAGGGCCTCCACCCGAGGTGCCTATTGGGCACAGCAACTTCATCAGCATCACTGAGAGGGGGCTCAGCATGGCTGGGTGTCGGCTGAGACCCTCACTGCAGTCAGGAGGGTGTCCGGTGGGTGGGCTATTCTCACACATACAGCCAGCGTGCGGGCCTCTGTGGGTATGAATAAGACGCCTCATCAGGACCCGGCGTGCTGCTGGCAGTATGGACCAGGAGAAGCCGCCACCACGGAGACTGCTGGCTTGGAAACAGCACTGAAATCAATGGGGCTTTCTAGAAGGTTCCACGAGCCACTGTGCCCAGCCAGCCTCTAGCCCTGGCACTGCCTTCCGCACCTCAGGAACGCCTTATTGATCCCCCAATTCCTCCAACAACACTAACACAGTTTCCTAGCACAACAATCAATGAAACGCTAGCTTAAGACGCACATAAAAATGCTTACTCTACAGCAGACCGATAATTTATTATTGTTAACTGACCTCCTTGGGGAAGGGAGCACGTACCTGCATAATGTTTATTATTATTTTTATTAGCAATTAAAGTCCTTGTATTGCCACCTGACTACCAGGGTCCACCAGAGAGCAAGGGTGCCAGGCTCCATCCCACTAAGCTTCCTGCCACACACAGCTCTGGCTTGTGGTCACGGGCCCCTGGAAAGCTGCAAGGGATGAAGGCCCAAGTGGACGGGCCCAGCGCAGAGGGCAGGAAGGCGCGGAGACAAAGAGAAGGGTCAGGCCCCTTGATGAGGCAGCATCTCGAATAACCCCGTGTGTGTGCCCCTATCAGCCACTCAGACGGGGAGGAGACGGAGTCCACACCTGCCCTCCGGCCAGGGAGGCTCCCTTGAGACCTCTGTTGACTCTCAGGAAACACTGCTCTTCTTGGGTGAACACATTGCAATTCACAAAGGAACACTCACCTAAACACAATCTCACTAACTTCATTTATTCCTCTTCAGTCTGGTTTCAAAGCTGACCCTGCAGTCAGCTGTGGAGAAAGAGGTCACTATGTGACCTCTCAAGGACTGACTCCACCTTGCCCTCACCTGCTGGCTCTGCCTCCAGCAGGGTCTGGGGCAAACAAGAGCCATGAAGTTCTTCCAGAAGCCGGCCAATGCTCCCGAGGCAGGCTTTGTGATGTTGGGAGGGAGCAGCGAGTTCTGAAGCATCTCTGGACTTCTCCAGATGTACAATTTGGGGCAGCAGATGCAGTCTTCATGTGCGTCACTGTTCTGGGCAGCGAGGCCCCCTCAGTGACAGGCCAACAATGGAGGGTGTTCTGTTCAGTTTCCCACTCACTCTCCAGGGGTCTGGCCTGAAGGATGCAGCTGGCGAGGGACTTCCACCAGGACAGGTCAACCCTGATGGGCACCATGATGAGGTTTTGACTTGAACCCTAATGTCTGACTATTAGCTCTGCTGCCTCAAAACAAGGGGAGAAGCTAGCAGAGCAGTAACTAACAGCAAGTATGAGCAAGAGGGGACCCAGCTGCCCATGGAAATGCACAAACCCACGTCAGCTCAGACAGAGAGCCAGCACTCATCCTCAGGATGGAGCCATCCCAGCAGCCGTACAACAGCACATGATGGGCAATGGCTGGGTCCTGGTGACTGCTGCTCCGATAGCTGTCTGCTCTGGGGTGGTGCCACAGGCTGTGACAGGCCTTGGTGTCCTGGGCCCTGCCCTGATTGAAGAACCCACACACCACAAGGTGAGGGGTCCAATGCTCGGCAAACAGCTGTGTTATGTGGCAGGCTCCGGCTTGGCACCCTCTCAGACAGCAAAGCAGAACACTTTCCCTCACTAGGAGTTTCCATCTTAAAATACAATCGGCAAAAGCAGTGGCGGTGAGCCACGTGTGAAGGGTAATATCCTTCCGTTTTTATTCTTCATAAAATCAAACGCAGAGACCAGACAGCGCCTACCTCGACCACGGACTTGGAATCCAGTCGGAAGTTGAAGTCACCAAAGACAAAGTAGGAAACTTTCTCGAATCGCTGGTCAAGGATCCTGGGAAGGAAGAGCACATTGGATTAGCAGACCCACTCATCCTAACATGCCCGGCATACCTGATGATGGGAGACCCCAGGTTTGCATCTCCTGTGGGTGCAGGTGGCTGAGGCTTCCCAGCAGGGGCCCTGGCTGTGTCCCGGTACCATCCTTTCTGGGGCTCAGCATCAGGGTTGTGGGGAGGGGAATGTGACAGCCACCCCCAGGACCTGCTGTTTCTCACTCATCCGTGGAGCCATGGAAAAGATGACAAACGGAAGGTCTGATCTTTATGTGGTTCTGTGTGCTCCGCAGTGGGCAATGCAGCCACACCGGTAAGACTGGGAGAAAAACATCCCAGAGGCCTCCCATCAGCCCCCGGTCTGTGGCAGAGGAGGGGCTGTGGGTTGCTGTCCTGCTCCGAGTGAGGGCGTGCACTCCCAGGCCAACAGTGGAGAGCTGTTCTGGTCATCACGGCTGACCCCACCACGCTCAAGCACACTGCAGCAGAATGCCTGTGACCGCCAGCCTGGGGGACCCTTGGGCTCCGGGGGCTTCTCTGTCTGTGCTTGATGAAGCACTCTTGTTGGCCAGCTGCTGTCTTCTCACCTTGTTGATGGCATCTTCTGCCACACAGAAATTTTCGTCGTCACGTCATCTAATCCATCCCAAACTCAGACAAGGAGTTCGTCCCCATTCTCCTCTCTGCCCGCCCCCGTTTCCAGACTTTTAATCCACATGGAGTTGCGGTGTGAAGTGGGATCCACATTATTAAATGTCTGGTTCCTTCTCCGGAGCTCACGTCCTAACACCACCTGAGATGCAAGCTCTGTGAGATGTCTACTGGGCTTTTTCCCACTGCTCTTTCTCCCTGCTCCTGTGAGCGCCCCGCTTTTAATCAACACAGCTTGCTACAGAGATTCTTGGTGACAACCCTTTTTAATAGCCAGTGGTCTCAGCAAATTTCATATTCTGCTGGCAGATTAATTTCCTTGCTGAATTTCATGGGGGAAAAAAGTTTTTCATTATAAATAGAATTGCTTTCCATTCATGTGTTAATTTGGAGAGAAAAGACACATCTTAATGCAGTTATGAACAGAGCAGACAGCTGTAATTTCATTCACATAAGACTGGCTTTCTACACAGAAACTGCCACTGGGGCTGAGGTGTTCCACCAGGGGAGTTGTCCCTCCCGCTGGGCTCCTCAAAGTCCAACAGAGCCCCAGTGGGGTGGGCTGTGCTGTGGGTCATTACAGCCTGTGGGCAGGGAAATTGCAGCTGTCTGAGAGTGACTTTCTTCTGTTGCTAAACCCTAGAAGCTGCAGTGGGCTCTGGGTGGTCACAGTCGGTCAGCCTGCAGAGACCAGGTGTGAAGTGAGCAGACGACCATGATGCCGTCTCCACGGCCAGAGAGCCAATAGGAGCTGCTCTTCCGGAGCCCCCTGGACTCATCAGGGTGTGAGGAAAAATATCATCAGAACAGCGCTCAGTGTTGGCCAGCCTCTGGCTCACACCCATGCTGATCCCGCATACCATTTCTGTCCCAGCCAAGGCTACAGTGTAGCCAACCTGAGAGCATAGTGCCCAGTGTGTAGGGGAGAGAAACTCCCAGCATGGCTGTGGTCAATGAGGCCCCGGGCTACATGTATGGCAGGAGGGAGGGACAGGACTGTGACAGAGGTCACAGGCCTGTCCTGTAAGGTGACAGCCATGAGCTGACGGGGAAGAGTCTCCATGAGGTTCTACAGCTCGGATGGAGCGGCTTGGATGGAGCGGAGGGAGTTGTGTGTGGCTGCCCCTGACAGGATCGTACCTCCTCTAGCTTCGGACAGAAAGACAAGGAGGAACTACAAAGAACTGAGCAGAGGACACCCTAAGTAGTAACTAAGAATCAAATCACTATTTGGCTACATAAACACTAGAAGCCATTTTGATGTCAATTCCTTGCTTTGTAACGCTACTAACGATCAGATGTAACATTGCACTAAATAAATTTTAAAGTGTTTAGGATACTTTAACAAGAAAGAAAACAATACATTGGAAGCTGTCTTTGGAAACCCGGGTGCCTCCATGTACCCAGCCCAGCATCTGATGGCTGCCTACCTACAGGATGCCCACCGGCACTGTCCTGGCAAAGGTGAGTCACACCAGAGCCGGCGACATCCTCGTCTGACAATGGCCACTGCCACGTCTGAAATCTCATACTACCGTCATTAAAAACCCAACTTTATCATACCTACGTGCTCTGCTCTCGTTGATGTAATCGCCCAAGACAATTAATCCCTGTGACGTGTGAGGGCCGCACCGTGAGCAGAGATGAAGGGGCTGTCAGAGGCGGTGGCAGTCACCAGAGTGCGTGCCTCCCGGGTCGGCCCAGGTTGCATTTTAATTCTGACATAGTGCTACTCAGACCAAAAAAACAAAGACAGCTGCTCCAAAATGAATGACCTTGTCAGCAGCTATTAGGATTCAAAAGTCACACCACCCCAGTATCATGTGCCTTATTCAAACAAGAATTACAAGAGGAGCCACAGAAACACACGTTTAGGCCTGGAGGCGGAGACCCCACTATAATGTGTGCTCATCTCCAGGAGCATACCTGAGGGGAGACCCCCCACCACTGACAGAGGCGGCCGGAGTGGCAACACCCAGCATGGACAGACACATGCCTAGTTCCCGAGTCTGGGAACTGAAGTCCAGGGGGACATAGTTAGCATCACCCTAACATTCAGAACCAAACACCCTAGCATTCAGAAACAATATGGGTTCACACAATAGGAGCCGGTTTTGAAAGCACACGTGACTGGGAGCTCCAACATGAACGTGTTTCTTCCTCTTTTTTTTCCTTAAACACTAGGTGTAATGCTAAATGCTGGGCACTTAGCAAGGTCTGAGCCTTAGCGGCATCAGTGCCAACACAGAATGCCCGCGGTATCCCTGCATGGCTTGGCTGGACTTCAATGCTCGCTATGCCAAGGGCCCTCAAAGATTAGCCCTGGCCCCTGCAGCTGCCCGAACTGCCCTGTGCTTCTTCCTCATTGCCCAGTGTTAGGACTTCCAGCCCACACATGTCCTATGACCCCTTGCCCAGGACGTCAGCAAACTGGCCACTGTCCTTGATCTCTCTGCCAGCGGAGAAGTGCCAGAGTTGCAGCAGCCACAGAACAAAGAGCCAGAGCCCAAGACAAAGCAGTGAACATCCCAGACCATCGTGACTTGCTCATAGAGTGGGGAGCTAGTGTGCTGACCCGTGGAGCTAGAGCCGAGGCTTACGGTGGAGTGGTGTATCTGGTGAGCATTTATCAGCAGCTGACTGAACAACTATGACCTGAGCATCTTCTGATCCCGTATTTATAACCTGTTCATTCCCCTCCCAAACCCCTTTACTGTGTATACTGCCTGAGTTCCGTGTGGACCTGTGTTGGCTTCTGGAATCCGACTGAGGCGCAGAGAGGGTTGGGGGAGGAATGGTCAGTGCTTCATACTGTTGCAGTCTGGCTGACTTCTCCTTGACCCCCTGAGACACAGGCTGTGTTACTGAGCCCCCCGTGCTGAGCCATGGACTGCCCCGATAGCAGCCATGAGGCATGAGCCAGTGGCTCCCTCTTATGGGGTGGTCTGGAGAAGGTGACTCTGGGAAGTGAATATGGGGAGTCTTGCCTGGTCAGGAGCTAATTACAAAACCCGGCCTCCGCAGTCTTCAGTCCTGTGGCCCATCTCTCTGAAAGGCCCCTCCTGCCTTAGAGGCTGACTGGGTGACCACTGTGGGAACAGACCGTCAGTGGCCAGCTCTGGGCCGTAACAGTGACCACTGTAAGAGCAGGCTGTTGGGTGGTCCTGGAACAGCTCTGTGAACACTAAGAGAAGCTGATCATGAAACTCCAAGGCACCGGCAGGTGGTCCTGGCTTTGACACCTGTGGCCTAGGCCTTGGTGCAAGAGGTAGTCACAAGCCACCACAGTAGCTTCCGGGATGGTGGCCGCTGGACACAGACACCAGTTACCACTCAGGCGTTTCTCTCATCCCTGAGGTACCCTTGCCCGTCTTTTTAAAGCCCAGCATCTTCTGATAAATATTGCCCCACAGGGTAAGCACTGGGCTAGTAATCACAAGATCAGCAGTTCAAACCCAGCAGCCACTCTCGGAAACCCTATACAGAGTTATTGTGCGTCAGAAATGATTCAACAACACTTACCCCCCCCCCCCATTCAGAACCGCTGAGGAAGCTGGGGGAGAACTCTGTGCAGAGCTCTGGGGTGGCCCCTGAAATGTCCCTGAGGAGGCCATATGTGCCCCTTAGGTGTGCCCTGGGGTATTCCTGAGAAGCCCCAAGGTGTCTGCTGAGATGTCTGTCCCCTGAGGTGGCCCTGCTGCCATGGCTTTATGTTTTCCTCCCAGCAGGTGTTTATTGTCTTTGAAACACAACGTTGTAACACTAAGCACGTCTGTGCAGCCAGGAATCTGCTCACTCCTAGACCACAGCCTGCCGGCCACAAAGGAGGGCGTCCACCATGGCTGCTTCCTTGTCCCTGTGTCTGGTGGAAAGGAACGAGGGTCTGTGAGACCTCAGAGCTGAATGCATACATGACCAGGTGCTCAGCTCACCAGGGAGAGGATCTGTAAAGGGCAAGAGCTGGCATCCCCTGCCCGGGCTGCCCACGCCACGGGTTTCATTGCCCCCTGCACAGAAGTGTCTTGTGGCATCGTCCTGGCAGTGCTGGAATCATCCCAAACAAATGCCCTTAGAATCTGCACAGTGGGACCCACGCAGCACTGACAAAGAGACACGTGTGGACCAAGGCATGCAAGACCCTGTCTGTGTGACACTCACATGCACATAGTAAACATACAGGCACCTGCAGGTGGGTCCAGGAGTGACAGACGGGGAGCCTGTCTGAGGTGCTGGGGTGGACTCCGGAGAACACAGGGGTGGGAGTGGGGGATGTGTGACATTTATCCTATCCAAATGTTTTATTTCTTAACAAAAGGTGCAGCAAACCTGCAGACGTAAATGTGACAAGCGGAGGGCGGCATGTCTCATCACCACAGCCCCTGGGCTTTTCTGTATGCTTGATCTAGTTTCCAATAAAACAAAATGCAGGTCTGCTACAGATTTCAGCAGTCTTCTGAGATGTAGGAATAATACAGCTACTGTGCCAGGTCTGCGCTGGGCTTCGTGAGCACACAGGAGCCTCTGCGGTTTCTTGCTAAAGGAACAAAGATGGCCGGCTGGGCTGGCTTTTCTACCGGCTCCAGTTGGAACCTTTGTGCATCCAGATCCCAGGCTGTGTGGCTATGGAAGTGTTTGCCACAATCGACGCTCTGGTGGTGGCTGTCCGAGTGGCTCGGGAGCAAAAAGAGGCCAGAGGGACATTCCGGGGCCGGAGCTGCCTGGGAGCCCTGGGTGACAGGGATCGTTGGTGCACAGTTTGCTTTGCCTAGAGACGCCGGGGCCTTTCTTTTGCTCACAGAAGGGCGGGCGAGTTCTGAGAACAACCGGGAGAGAGCCATTTGGAGGGGGGTCTTTGAGCAGGCTGACAGCTGACTGATGACCAGTCGTGGGCTGACAAAGCATGGCTGTGTGGCGCCCGCGCATCACGTCGCCGCTCCCTGGGAAACTAATTACTCTGAATTGTGTGCGGTAACATTATTTTTCTGCCGATCACTTCTTTTGAATGCCCAAAATGAGCATGAAACAACTCTTTTGACCGGACATAAAAGTTAAATGTCCCAATGTTGATCAAATTAACTTGAGCAACGTGACAATGGACTATATTTGTGAGAGGATAATGGAGAGACAAAGGCATGCTTTCTGCAGATTTCATAGTTGTAATGTAAAGGTGTCCTGCTGAATGAGGCCATGTTTCAAAGGGAAACAGAGACCAAGTCAGTGTGGAAAAAAAAACCCACTTCACAGCCCGAGAGAGAGCAGGAGTTCAGGAAGTGTCAGCAGCGGGTACGAGACGATGAAGGCTTGAAGGCCTTGTGCTCCGCGCTGGCTTAGTGTCCTTGAGAGAGCTCAGCCTCCCACCCAGGTGACACTACTTCACCTGCCCTGTCCAGCCCTTCATCTCTGGGTCCCAGAGCCTCAGGGAGGTTCGTCTGTGTGTGTGTGCTGGCGGAGGTGGGAAGTGTCTGCACTGTAATAGAATTGTCTTCCTTTTTATAGCCTTTTATAACAAAAGAGTCAAAACAAAAAATCCATAACTGCTCCAAGATCATTATGACGAACAACATTCAGATGAGACACTGGCTGCACTTCATAGATGTTGTCACATGGGTAAGCATTTCTCAACCAAGGAAGTGAGCTCGCATTGGAGTGTGAGGCTCCCAGGGGGTGCTGGGTGTGAGGGTGGCCCTGAGATGTGGGTGTCAGGATTCCATGGGCACCGGGGGCCCCGTGGTACATGCAGCTCCCACTCCTCTGGGCACTGCCCCGACCGCAGTGTTGGAGGAATGAAATGCTTCCGAAGAGTTGACAGACTGGACACAGAGCCTCTCAGGAAGCAGGAAGTGGCGGCTCGGTCTACTCCTCTGCTCCTGGGGACCACTCTCGGCAGGCCCTTGGCTTCTGTGCTCACAGAGGAATGGGGGCTGTGGGCTCTGCAACGGGAGATTAAGCCCACTCCCTACCCAAGTCTCAGCAAGTGCACAGACAATGCTCCGACGGTTCCCAACGCCTGAATGGGGCTCTGTTGGTGGTAGTCCTTCGTCAAAGGGCAGTGAGGCTTTGTCCCCCAGCGGCACGGCAGAATGGAGTCTGCTGGTGGCCGCCAAAGGTTAGCAGCCGATGAAAGGGCGTCCCACTATTCACCGCTCCTACAGAATGCCCCTTTGTGGTGGTCCGTGCTGCACGGCGGAGGTCCGGAGCCTCGGCTGGCTGCGCTCACACCCGAGTGGCCCATGGGAACCAAATCCTCAGACAGCCCCACCCAGAGGGCTCCTGGAGTCACAGTGACTCCCCACACAGTTACCAAGGCCCAGGGCAGGGCAGGCCCCTCATCCTGGACCATGGGAGGTCTCGGCATAGAGAGGCTCAGGACCCACAGCCCCGCAGACTCCACACAGCAGGGCACCATGGGGGAGGGGGAGAGGGGACAGACACCACCTGAAGGAGCTGACCACACCTAGCTGATGGTGGGCATGTCAGGAAAAGAACATGTATACATATCTGCATACACACCTACAACGCACCCAGGTGACTACACCTACACACGTGCACACACACCTACAACACACCCAGGTGAATACACCTGCACACAGCACAAGTACACACACCTGCACACACACCTACAACACACCCAGGTGAATA
>NW_006408623.1:9985799-9995760 GCF_000296735.1 Chrysochloris asiatica | reverse complement strand
ACACCTGCACACACACCTACAACACACCCAGGTGACTGCACCTACACACCTGCACACACACCTACAACACACCCAGGGGAATACACCTGCACACACACCTACAACACACCCAGGTGACTACACCTACACACCTACAACACACTCAGGTGAATACATCTGCACACAGTACAAGTACACACACCTGCACACACACCTACAACACACCCAGGTGACTACACCTGCACACAGCACACGTACACACACCTGCACACACACCTACAACACACCCAGGTGAATATACCTACACACAGCACAAGTACACACACCTGCACACACACCTACAACACACCCAGGTAACTACACCTGCACACAGCACATGTACACACACATGAAAACTTTCTCTCCTGCGCCCCAGGAGGCATCAGCAGCACATCTGAAGGCTGTGGGTTCACAGGACAGGGGGAGAGCCCTGGGCACAGGTACCAGTGAGGGGTGCCCACCTCACACCCCAGCAGTCCTGTTCCAACACTGTATCGACATTCTGCCACCTCCTTCAGTGTCATGGGAGACCTCTTCTTATCTTTTCATAAAACTTAAGGACATGGTCCAACTGCCCCTTCAGGTCCAACCGCTCAAGCCTTACGCTGGGTCTGGGGCTTTGTAGCCAGTAAACCCCAACGCAGCAGCCATTCACAGTGGGGTACTCTCAGTACAGAGCCTACCTGTCCAGCACGTAGCCGAGAGCCTTGTGCCGGATCCCTGAGTACACAGACGGGCTTGTCTCCCAGGCCACTAGGTTGGATGCGTCGTGGAAGAGGTGGATGTTCACCAGGTCGAAGGTGCTGCAGCAGACAGAGACCCAGTGAGCCAGGTGATAGCTGGCCTGCCCCACCCCACACAGCCCCAAGGCCATCTATCTACTTAGGAAGGGACCCCCAGACTGTGTTGGGCAGTTCCTGGGAGGTGTAGCTGTGTAGGAAGACCTCCTGGAGCTGCCCAGTGAGGCTGGGGCTGTGAACTGAGGGACAGACAGCGGTGACTGTCTTGTCTCCTGTTCCTGTCTCACTGGAATGTAAGCACATCCAGAAGGGCCCAGTATGAAGACCACAGGGATCGCTGGCTGGGAGCCCAGGTCGAGCCCACCCTCTGGACTCTACCTGGGATGCTAGCTGAGCAAGGACCACTCGTGTCATCCTGCAGGGCCTGTATGTGGCTGCGCCCAGCACCTGGGCTGGACACCAGACGATCCTGTCTGTCAGGGTTTGAGGACTGATGGAAAGAAGCCACCAAAGCCCCCGAGGGCACAGGTCCATGGCCCCTCCCAGCCACTACACCTGGGTTAGGGCATTGACCAGCACAGGACAGGGTACCCAGACCGGCAATGTCTGCAGATGACACATCAGAGCAGGTATCTGTGTGCACCTGAGGCTTGAGAAACACTGCTCTTTGGCTCGCTGACAGACAGAAAACAGGTTGTAAGGTTCTGATGGTGGAGACAGTAGGTTAGTGTTACCACCAACACTCAGGTGCTGGGCAGACTCGGGTCACCCGGCTTTGTGCCAGCCTAGGGCCCCCTAAAGAGGCTGCTGGGCACCTCATGCAGCTCTGTGAGCACTCAGAGGAGGGGTCTCCAGGACGACATACCACCCAGCAGACTGAGCTCTGCCCTAGGAGGGAAGGACCAGAGGCCCCAAAGAGTCTCCTGAAGTGCTGAGTCCTGGGGCCCTGGTCTCAGTGAAGAGTCCCTGGTGAGGCATCTGGCCACACCACTGAAAATGCCCAGCGAGAAAGCCATCCAGCTAGCCCCCAAAAGCCAGAGAGCAGCCAGAACCGCATCCTTACCAGTCAGCAACGCACCATCTTGTCCGGATGAAGCCCTTCCGGGACCATTTGCACTGAAAAGGAAACACATGACTGTGTTTCTAATCAGGAAACACTACAACAAACAGAATTGTAACCTCTCAGCATTGAAGGCCCTGTTAAAAACAGTTGACCTGTGTGAGGCATTAAAACACTTTGAAAGTTACTGTTATTTGAAGTTATCATATGAAAGTTCTAACTGTGGTCTGTATGTTGAAAAGCTCACTAGAGACCCAAGGGATAGAGATCAGATCCCAGTGAGACTCGCAGAGGAAGGGGCATGTGTGTGATGGAGATGCTCTGGTGGGAGAGAGAGGCAGACTGTTAGTGATGGAGACTCGGCCCAAGGCTCTGACTGACACTGTGGCCTCTCAGAAGCAGATCATCAGACCTGCCGCCTTCAGTGGCGCTGCTGGTGGGTTCCAATCACCAACCTTTCAGCTGGTCGCCGAAGGCTTCACTGTCTGCACGACCCCAGGACTCACAAGGTAGATAGCGCAGATGGAAAACCTGTGAGCTTGAAGCCATGTCAGTACAAAGGGAAGCAGAGGAAAGAAGACAAGTGATGGAGAGTCAGTGGCGTGCGGGGCAATTTCAGGGAAATGGAAATAAAATATGTGCATGTGAAACAAACGAAGAAGAGGGGCAAGATTCTTTACAGAAAAATAATTCAGGAAAAGATGGCAGAAAACTTTCCAGATTGGGGAAGAGTTCTTATCCATCCCACATTCAGATGCTCAGGAAGCCCAAGCACGAGAAACCTGAATCAAATGACACCAAGGCCCATCCTAATGCAATGTCTCAAAACCAGCGGTAAAGAGAGAAAAAGACACACAGAGCTACAAAGATGATAGAAGATTTGTCAAACACCAGAAGGCAACAGATAAACATCCTAAAAGTATGAAAAGGAAAGAAATTCAAACCTGGCAACCTAGAATTCTATACCCAGAAAAAAATACCTTTCATAAAATGAAGCAAAGTATTTTTCAGACACATAAAAACTGACAAAATTTATCAGCAGACCCACACCACAAAAATACTACATGAAGAAATCCTTCAGGTAAAGGTCAAATGGTGCCAGGATTCCTCTGGAGAAACAACTTGCACCAGACACTGATGAGAAATGTTCCTTGCCTCAGGGTGGGTCCAGGGAAACTTCAAGTCTGGACAATTCCATGTGGACACTTAATTGTCTTTACTGCATACAACTCAGTGGTCCCCACCATTCTCCTCTTAGCTAATTGCCCCTAAAAGTCACACTTCATAAGGGACTCCCTATCTCTTCCATCCCCACTCAGTCCTCAAGCACAGTGTGGTCTCTGCATCCACGTTGTCCTCAACCTCTCACAGCATCTCCTGCGGCCAGCAAAGGTCTTCCTACCTCACTGGTCAGTCTTTCTCCAGCTCCAGCAGCTCTGGAGGCTGGGCTTCTTCGACCCCAGGTGCTCTTCTCCTCGGTGTCCCTCCATGGCGGTGTTAGTCATGGATGGAAACACACACCTGACCGAGGCTGAGGATACGGAACGCCCATCCAGCCATCAAGCGGCCCTTGCCTCAGCTCCCTGGCCTAGTCCACCTCACTTCCCAGTATTGTAGCAGGTATCCCTGGAAATCCTCGGACTCCATCTTTTCTTCCCTCTGGTGGCTTTAGAGATTTTTCTTCATTATCAATGTCCTAAAGTTTCACTAAAATCAGACATACGAGGGGTCATCAAAAAGTTTATGGAAAAGCTTTGTTATGATTGCTTCATAAGCATCTTAGAGCCCTCTCGTATACCTGTAGATCTTTTCATTCCATTTTTTTCATAAACATTTTGGAGGCCCTTGTATCCCTATAAGGTGTTAATTCCATTTTTTCATGAATGTCTTGGAGGCCCTTGTATTCCTATCTATCTGTGTGTGTGTGTGAAGTGAGTGATTAGTTTACATGGGAGAACATCGGTTTTACACTCAGTTTCATTGCAATGATTCCAATCTCCTCTGTGTATCATCATTCAACAGTATTTGCTTTTATTCCCTCTGGTTTTTGTTTTGTTTTGTTTTGTTTGTTTGTCTGTTGGAGGGGGAGATGTACACAAAAACACTCCGGAATATATAATCATTTAAACAACCAAAGGACACCTTCTGAAAGCCTGCCCCATGGCCACCAGCACCTGGCGGTCAGCACACAGCCTTTCTCTTTCCATGAGTCTAGATGAGAGCATGGAAACAGTGTCCTCTCCATGTCCTCATCTCTGCCTCCACCTCTCATGTCACTGCTTCTCTAGAGAGAGTCCCACATTCCATCTGTGCTCCTGTCCCTCGATGGTCCTGGGGTTCTCTATTCCTGGACTGACGGCAGTTAGAGAACCAAACAGAAGAACACACTCAGCATCTCACAAGCTAAAAAAAACTAAAGAAAAAATTTTCATTACAAAAATACGGAATGATACAGAAAGCATGAAAAGAAGATGGAAGGAATGCATAGTCACCGTACCAAAAAGAAACATTTGAGGCTCAACCATCACAAGAGGTAGCATATGATCAAGAGCCAATGGTACCACAGAAGTCCAAGGTGTGCTGACAGTAGTGGTGAAAATCAAGGCTCTAGGAATTGACAGAATACAAATCAAAATCTTTCAACACACTGATGTAGCCCGGGAGGCGATCATTCGTATCAGCCAAGACACTTGGAAGACAACTATCTGGCCAACTGATTAGAAGAGACCCATATCTGCATCCATTTCAAAGAGCGGTAACCCAACAGAATGCAGAAACCATCAAACAGTATGGTTAACGTTATATGAAAGGAAAATTGTGCTGAAGATAGTTCAAAACTGGTTACAAAAGTACATCAACCAAGAACTGCCAGATAGTCACGCTGGACGGAGGGGAGGATGTGGAATAGGGAAATCATTGCTGATGTCAGATGGATCTTGGCTGAAAGCAGAAAATACCAGAAAAATGTTTACTTGTGCTTTACTAACTATGCAAAGGCTTTTGACTGTGTGGCTCATGACCAAGCTCTGGACAACACTGCAAAGAATGACTGGTCCAGAACATTCCACTGTGCTCCTGAAGGACCTGGACACAGACCAAGAGGCAGTTGTTAGAAAAGAACAAGGGGACACTGAATGGTTTAAAATCAGGAAAGGTGTGTGCCAGGGCTTTAGATGAAAGGTGTGTATCCTTTCATCATACTTATTCAATCCGAGAAACTGGATTACATGAAGAAGAATGTAGCATCAAGATTGAAGGCAAACTCACTAACCACCTGCAAGATGGAGATGATACAACCTTGCTGATTGAAAGTGTAAAAGGACTTACAATGCTTACCGATGAGGAGGATCCAAGAGCTCAGCCTTCAGTGTGGAATGCACCTCAATGTAAAGAAAACAAAATCCTCACCACTGGACCAATAATGACACCATGAAAAATACAGAAAAGACAGATGGCATCAAAGACTTCATCCTTCTTGGATCCACTACCAACACTCGTGGAAGCAGCAGCCAAGAAATCAAACAACGTGTTGCCTGAGACAAATCGGCTGCACAAGACCTCTTTAAAGTGTTCAAGAGGAAAGACAGCAGTTTGAGGATTAGGGTCATTTTGGTAGCCTCACACATCTGCATATGAAAGCTGGACAAGGACTAAAGATGCGTGTGAATGCGTGTGAATGAAGGTGCTGGAGACGAGTATTAAAGATACTGTGGACTGCCAGATGCTCCTTAGAAGCCAGGACAGTGAGACCAGTCCCTGAAAAAGACTGTCATGCTTGGTAAAATGGAGGGTCAGTGAAAAACAGGAAGACTCCCAATGAGCTAGGCTGACAGAGTGGCAGTAGCAATGGGCTCAAATGTTTAACAGCAGTGGTGAGGATGCCTCAGGACCGGGCAGTGTTTCGTTCCGCTGTACCTAAACTCGATATGAGTCAGAACCAACTTGTCCCTGACTTGAAGGAACCTGGCAACCACATCACCATAGGTGTATCTTGTACTTTTAGATCAAAGACCACAGCCTTCTGTATGAAATACACCTCAGTGTAAGGAACAAGAATCCTCACCACTGGACCAATAAATGACACCATGAAAAATATAGAAAAGATTGAAGCAGAATAAACAAACAGGAGACAATGGGTTATTTCTTTGTACAGTATAAAATTTGTTACATCTAATTTTTTTTAATCTAACCAGATTTAAGATTTTGACCTGAACTGAAGCTGAATCTCAGAAAATGTAGTGTGATTGTTGGTGGCGTGTGCCAGTTGGTTCCAGCTCATGGTGACCCAGACAGAGATTTTCAAGGAGTGGTTGGCACGTCCGAACCACCGACCTTGTGGTTAGCAGTCCAGTGTTTAAATAGAATGACAGCCATGTGCTGTCGTGTTAGGTCTGACTCATAGTGACCCCTGTACAGGGCTTCCGAGGAGCATCTGATGAGTTTGAACCGCCAACCTTGCAGCTCAAACCAACCTTCCAGTCTAGTGCTTATCCTACAGCGCCACACCAGGACTCCAAAATATAATAGTGCAACATTAATATAATGAACTATTTGAATCAAACATTTGTATTTATATTTATGATCCTAAGGAGATAAGTTATCACAACTAGGAATTCATACTTATGTTTCCAAATGATCTAAAGCATGGAAAGTGGAGCTGTAACTCATGGAATGTGCACGTTTTCAGAACTGATGAGTCTATCCTGAGGGTGCAGACAGTAAATGCTCTTGGCTACTAGCTGAAGTCCACCCAGAGGCACCCGGGAAGCAGGGTCCAGCAATCAATTTCCCTATTACCAGCCACTGTACGGAGCCCAGTTCTACTCTGACACACATGCCAGGGCCGCCTCCTAGGAGTCAGTCATTGTGACCTTTACGGCGGTGTCTACTGGTCCCAGGTTCTCTCTTCAGGAGGACAGTTTGGTGCGCTCATGATTGTGGGCCCACCGCCTGTGTCCACATTCCCTTCAGGCAGCACCCCCACTCCGCTAGTGGGGAACTTTGTTGTTGCTGTTAAGTGCTGTCCAGTCAGTTGTGACCCATGTCAACCCTGTATAGAGTTTCCCAGGAGCAGCTGGTGAGCTTGACTTGCGGTTCAACCGACTGCAATCCAGCGCATTAGCCCACAGCGCCACGGCAGGACTCTTAGGGTCCTAGAACTTAACCAGCCCAAGCCCACTGTCCTTGAAGGAAGAACCAGAACTAGAGCCGGCTGTAAACTAGTGCCCTCTTTCATCCCTGGCACCTCTGTCCACACCCCTAGTCCCCAGGAAGGTAACAGAGGCCAAAGCTGGGCTCCAGGTGCAACTGCCTTTCCACGGGCTGTGGACACACCCTGCATGTATGCACACACTATCCCCATGAGCACCACTGGGACTGACTGGGACCACCATCACTGAGAACCACCTTCCTGGGGCCCACACAAGTTACCACAGACAGGCAGACAGGGTGAGCATGTAGGGGTCCTCAAATGTTGGGCTGACCTGACCCCACTTTGTGTCCTGACACCCTCTGGCTGCAGGTCTCCTGATCTATCACTTGTAGCTCCCAGCAGGTCACAGACAGTGGGCAGGAAGAACTTTGGCCACCTGCCCGCACACCCAAGAAGGCCATCCCCATGGATGACCGATGCCACGCCTCAGCAGGGGTGCTGCCTGTCCCCGGCACGATGAAGTCCCTCAGAGCCCTGTTAATAGGATTCCTTTAGCCAGCAGATGGATTGCGAATACAGGCAGTTTCATCTACTAAAAGACGCCATAAATCACGCCTGAGAAAAGAGAGGCTGGGGAAGGTTATCACTACACAGCCTTCCCCGTGAAGGGCCCGCCTAGGAGCATTAGTGAAATTAATCCATCTTTCATATGAGCTTGGAGCGGCATCGTGATCTATGGTAACAACCAATTTCTCACCACGGGCAAGAGGGAAAAATGACCCAGCCTGATCGAATACACAAATCTGCTTTTTAAAAACGGTCTCCCATTATGTGGAGTGCCGCTCCCTGAGGCCTCATCGGGATGCACGCGGAGCCAAGCACGCCCATAAATCAGCAGAGGGAGTTTTGTTAGTTTTATATGCAGTGGGCTGTAATTATTTGGAATTGCATTCTGCCTCCATCATTGTAATTACATTTAGATTATCCGTAAGTGATGGTAATAAAAGAAAGAGAAATCAGTCTTAAACCAATTCCCTCTCCTAAAATGTGCTCAAGTAAAGCTGAAGGTTCCACACACAGGGACACAAGGGGAGAGACGAGACTGATGGGCAGCACCTCGTGCTAAGGACACGGGTGGGTCTTAAGTGGTTTGTATGTATTCGTCCTGGTGTGTTAGAACTCTGGGACTGAAGATTTTCCTTCTGTCCTTTTCTTGGCTGACAGGACCCAGAACTCATTTCTAGGTGAGAGGTCATTGGTTGACATTTGATGTGTCTTCAGACAAAAGAGGAGTCCTGGTGTGGTGCTGTTCAAAGCCTGTTTTAAAGGCAAGGTTGGCGGTTCAAGTTCGCCAACTGCTCCTCAGAAACCCTATGTAGGGTCACTATGGGTTGGAACCAACTCGACGGCACTGCTGTGTCTAAGGAAATCACATGACCTAACAGGAGGCAAGAGCCTCTCAAGGAGGTTGTGGTCTCACCTGCACGCAGCACACTGACCTTCTGAGACCCTGCAGGCTATCTGCCCCTGTGAGGTCACTCCATCCAGAGGCATGACACATCTGGACCCATGGAAATGACCCTTCACTCTCTCTGCCTACAACAGGGCACACTGGCTCTCCAGAGCCCTGCCTGAGACATCCACCCTACCTCAGCAGAGGTTCCCTCCAGGGTCCGACCACAGCTGTGTACGCCGGTTAGGTGCTCTGGGTGGAGAGCCAGGACTGGAGGGCAGAGGCCTGGAGGATGGAGCAGCAAGCACTGGGGATGCCAGGTCAAAGGGCCTAACAGGCCCAGCCTACCCCCTGCAGTCCAGCTCCTCTCTCCTCACAGGCCTGCAAACCCCAAGAGAAGCCGTGGCCAACAGGCAATGTTCCCAACGACCCTGCCAGCCTCCAAGATACATTGCTCCTATGCCAAGGCCTCTCTCAGGCCTGCGTGTCCTGAACTCCACTGAATCCCCCTCACTGAACATCCCCTCACTGAACCCCTGCTCACTGAACCCCCTGAGCCCCTGCTCACTGAGCCCCCCTTACTGAGCCCCTGCTCACTGAACCCCCCTCACTGAGCCCCCCCTCACTGAACCCCCCTCAATGAGCCTCCCTCAATGAGCACCCCCTTAGTGAACCCCTTTCATTAAGCCCCCCTCACTGAACCCCTGCTCATTGAACCCTTCTTTCTGAACCCTCCTCACTGAACCTGCTCTTCACTGACATCCTCAATCCATCTTGAGCCCCTCTCTCTACACTAAGGCCCCCTCCTCACTCAGGCCTCCCTCACGGAGACCTGCTGCCACCGTGGCTGGTCTTCGTAGGCTGCTGCAGTCAGGGTCCACCTCCCTGGGCCCTGCCTCACCAGCCACCAGAGCAGACACGAAGTCGGGTGAGCAGAAAAGAGGAGTGAGGCTCACTACATACAATGGTGACTGTACCAGTTGGGAGAGGGGGCAAGGGAGCAGCCCAGTGGTGTGCTAGGGAGCCCAGGTGTGGCCAGAGGACACTTGTCCCTATCCTTGGCTCCACAGGACACCAAGGACAACAATTCCCTGGTCCACACAGTCCTGGGGCCCTGGACAGCACAGGGTGAGTGTGAGGTACAGGACTATCAGATCCTCGCACAGCAGCATGGGTGCCGTGCAGCCAGCTGAAGAGAAGGTTCCAGAATATCAGAGCTTCTTCCTCCAGACTAGGTTAGAGTTCTGACCCCCATGGTTCCTCCTGTTCCTTAGTGGGAAGAAGCCAGAGGCCAATCGCCTGCACAGCTGACCCCTCACAGTTCCCACCAAGATGAGCCAGAGATAAGGCCTGTCTGGGCCAGGACAATGGGCTCTGAAACCCATTCCTCTGTGGAATTGCAGCTCCTCCATTTCTGTGAGGATGCAAAGCACCTCCTGTCGTATCCGCAGCCTCAGAGATGGCACTGTTGGAACACTTCTCACCATGCAGATGGCCTCAGGGGTGGAGCTGGGGGAACCACCTCAGGACACACAGAC
>NW_006408623.1:9974843-9985699 GCF_000296735.1 Chrysochloris asiatica | reverse complement strand
GCCTCGGGGATGGTGCTGGGGGAACCACCTCAGGACACACAGTCTTGACAAAGGGATATGCACAAGGAAGGTGAACAGAAGTCTGAGGGGCTTTCTGCTGCACCCCTTCGACACTACTGGGCTTGGAACTGAGGAGAGAGTGGGCACAGCACACTAAGCAGCAGAGGCTGGCCCAGCTGCTGACACCTGTCCTTGGCTCAGGGGACAATGAATGAGGAGGCCGAGCGCCAAGGTGGCAGGAGCACCATCCCTCACGGAGCTGCCACAGTCCCTTCATGGAGCTCAGGTCATAAAGCAACTTAATAAAGTTGTGGCCTTGCTGGAAATCAGCTCAAGGCACAGGCCCGTCTGGCCTCGCTGCAGCGCAGTCCTCGGAAGAAGATCAGCAGAGCTATCCTTCTTGTGGCGGACCCGCTCTCCTATGTCACAGTGCAGCTGAGAAGCCCCAGGTCCAGACACACCTGGCAGGTGCAAACCTACACTTCTTCAGTATCACCACCTGAGAATGCTTTCAGTAAAGGCATCAAATCGAATGATTTCACAATGACTAAGGGACAGGTGATGAACTCTTGGTTGAAATGTTAAACATGAATGAGGAGGGGACTCCAGAAAGGCTTGTTACGATGTTCTGAAAACTACCATCACCCAAGTACCCTGAGACAGCTGTATCAAGAACCAACATCCACAGCCCTAGACAAAACTGAATCAGAAACTGTTAGAGGCACATCTATAAATAACGTCCCTCATTCCTTCACCTAGAACCATACCTCCACAGGCAGTATGGGCAGGGTGGACAAGGTTCACACCACCCAGGCCCAATAGGAGGGGACCTTCCTCCATCTTCCTATTTCCTAGCCTGGAAATGGACTGGCCTGACACTCAATACGCTCTCTGTGACAATTCCCATCAACCTCCAAGAGGACTGAGACCTTCCCACAAAGACTGGACATGGGAGGATGAGACGGTGTGTGTGGGCACTAGCAGTGGATGGGGACCCCTGTCCAAAACTCTCTTGGGCAGCAGTGGTGAGAAGACAGGCCCCTACCTCAGGGAAGTAGTCTTGTGGGAACTTCTCCTTCTCCAGCATGGGCGTGCTCTCCAGGGTGTCAGAGTAGATCTCCTTGCCGGTGACTTTCTTGTACTTCTTAGCTGGGACAAAGGAAAGACCACGTAAGCAGCTCTTGCTACCATTATCTGAAGCTGTTTTGCGAGGCCTTGGCATCCGCCTGCCCACCGTGCAGCCCAGCAGGAACTGGACAGGCCTGAGTCAGCCCAGGCCCATCAATCTCTACTGCAGAGAACCAGCGTGTGACACTCCACTTCATTACCCAGCAGGGCCTGGCCTGAGATTTACAAGGGTTAATTGGCATCCTCCTAACAGCCGTGTGCTATGGACTTACTTAATGACACCCAGCTCCTCACACCAAGCAGCCTCACTTACATTCCAGGAGAGGCATTTTCATGGAGGAGAGAAGGGAAGGGCAGGTGGAGGGGCCCAACCCCCACTCTAGGACCCTCCAACCCTGTTTCCAGTGGGTACGGCGGGCCTGCATCTCAGCAACCTGACTTCCAGGACTGAGAATGCTTCCCTGGGAACCCACACTCTGGTGCTTAGGAAATGGAGCAACGATGGCTGTGGCCTCTGAGGCAGGGCTCCTCAGCCCCCACAGGTAGGTAACCCCCACAGGTACCCCCACAGGTAACCCCCCACAGGCACCCCCCACATACAGGTAACCCCTCACAGGCACCCCCCACAGGTAATCTCCCACAGACAACCCCCCACAGGTAATCCCCCCCCACAGGTAACCCTGGCCAAAAGCACAGGAGAGCAGCTACCCGACAGCAGCCCAGGCAGCCCAGACTCCAGGCCACATCGCTGGGTACTACAGGATTCTAGGGGGCCGGCTTTGACACACAGTGAGTTACAACATCTGTTTCTGTGAGAATATGTTCCATGTTTCCTAACAGTGCTGAAAGGAGAGTGGGGGAGGGGGGGCACTAAAGACACAAAGACCCCCCTCGCTATTCTGGGTCCCTTCCTGACCAAAAGCCTGTGATCTGGCCTCAGCATGAAGGCACGAGTGTGGGCATTTCACCCTTTAGGGACCACGGAACAGAGCACAGGGGTGGAGACCATCCTCAAATCCAGAACTGTTAGCTTGTTGGACCTGATCCCACACCAGGAACAGCACAGAGCCCTCCCCCCACTCCCCAAGGAGCTCCATCACTTCAGTCCTGTCTCACTAGAAAGGCAAGTGGGGGCCTGGGGCCGGGGAGCATTGCTCAAGCAGGCCTAAGTGGGGTCTGATTTAAAAAACAAGGGGCCACTTTGGCTTTGAGACCACTAGGCCTGATTGTGTGTGGCAGGATGTCTAGAAGTGCCTGCAATCACAGGAGGTATTGACTGTAACCACTCATCCAGCTCCTCAGGGTCAGTCCTGAGGTGGGGGTGGGGCGCCCTCTGGGGCATGGACATCCTCTCGTTAATCAGACAGACAGACAAAGCTTAGGCAGACCTGCCAACGTCATCTTTAGAAAACAGTTCTTCTCGGGGCCTCTTCACCCATTGTCCAGCTTTCTCAAGCATGGGAGACAAGGGGACACACCAAGTCTTGGGTCAGAGGCACCTCGGTCCTTCAAGTGGCAGCTTTGCTCGTTAGGGAGGTTGTTCGCAGTACACTTGTCCAATGCCATGTGTTGTTTGATTTCCTGACTGCTGCTTCCATGGGTGCTGATTGGGGATCCAAGTAACATGAAATCCTTGCCAACTTCAGTCTTTTCTCCGTTTATCACAGTGCTGCGTACTGGTTCTGTTTTATGTTGCGGTATAAGCCATATTGAAGGCTGTAGAATTTGATTTTCATCGGTAAGTCCTCTCTTCACTTTAACAAGTAAGGTGGTGTCATCTGCATACCACAGGTTAGTACTGAATCTTCCTCATATCCGGACGCCAAATTCTTCATCTAGTCTAGCTTCTTGGTTGATTCGCTCAACAAGTAGAAGGAACACGTATGGTGAAAGTATGGAACTCTGACAGACCTCTCCTAACTTTAACACCGCACAGTGTCCCCCCGTTCTGCCATAAACACAGGTTCCTCATGAGCACAATACACTGTTCTGCCATAAACACAGGTTCCTCATGAGCACAATACACTGTTCTAGAATTCTAATTCTTCACAATCTTATCCATAGCTTGCTCCAGTCCATGGTCAAATGCCTTTACATAGTCAATAAAACACAGGTACACACCTTTCTGGTATTCTCTGCCTCCAGCTAAGATCCATCTGGCATCACCAGTGACACCTGGCATTCCACGCCCCCTTCTGAATCTGCAGCTCTGGCAGCTCCCTGTCCATGTACTGCTGTACTCATTTTTAAATTATCTTTAGCAAAATTTTACTTGCCTACAATATTAATAACATTGTTGGATAATCCCTACATTCTTTTGGGCTGGTTACCTTTCTTTGCAATGGGGACAAAGATGGAGCTCATCCAGTCATCCGGCCAACTCCTTATCTCCCAAATTTCTAGACACAGGTAGATGAGCACTCTCAGTACTGAATCCATTTGCTGAAATATCTCAGCTGATATTCTCTCCATTCCTGGAGCCTTGTTTTTCACCAATGCCTTCAGTGCAGCTTGCACTTCTTCCTTCAAGACCATCAACTCTTGATCTTATACTACCTCCTGAAATGGGCACACATCCATCTATTCTGTTTGATACAGCGACGCTGCACATTACTTCCATCTTCCCTTGAAAGTGCCTGCATCATTCAATAGACCGCCAATGCTGTTGTTGTCGTTAAGGCTTGTTGAGGCAGTCCCGAATCACAGTGACCCTGTATAGGGTTTCCAAGGAGCGGCTGGTGGGTTTGAACTGCTTAACTTGGGGTTATCAGCCCAGTGCTTATCCTATAGTGCCACACCAGGGCTCTACACTGCCAATTATTGTTGTTAAGTGTCATTGAGTCAGTGCCGACTCATAGTGACTCTGTATAGGGTTTCCGAGGAGCATATGGTGGGTTTGAACTGCCAACTTTGCTGTCCAGCGCATTAACCCACAACGCCAGACCAGGACTCCACATTGCCAGGTTAATCCTTCAATATTACAACCCAAGGCTTGTATTTTTCCTTCGGTTCTTTTAGGTTAAAAATGTCAAGCATGTTCTTTCCTCGTGTTTGTCTAACTCTAAAACTTTGCACATTTCATTATGATACATTACTCTGTCTTCTTGATCTGGTCTTGGAATCTTCTGTTCATTTCTTTTATTTTGTCCTTTCTCCCATTCACTTTGGCTACTCTACCGTCAAGAACAAGTTTCACAGTCTCTTCTGATACTCTTTTTGGTTTTTATTTTCTGTCTGGAATTTCAAGTAATCTTTTGCTTTCTTCATGTATGTTGTCCTTGATGTCATCCTAGAACTGGTCTGAACTTTGGTCATTAGTGTTCATTGTGTCAAATCTATTCTTGAGATGGTCTCTAAATTCTGATGGTATATACTCAAGACTGTACTTTACTTGGGCTCTCATGGACTTGTATTAATTTTCTTCAGCTTGAACCTTAATTTATATTAGCAACTGATAGTGTATTCTGTAGTTAGCCCCTAGCTTTCTTCTGATTGGTGATATCATAGTCTTTTTCCACAAATGTAATCCATTTGATTTCTGTATTCCATCTGGTGAGGTTCAGATGTGTATAGGTGCAGTTTATGTTGAAAACAATGTGTGCAATGAATAAGTCATTTATCTTGAAAAACACTATCATGCACGCTCTAGCCTCATTGCTATCACCAAGGCTACATTTTCCTCAACAACTGCCCCTTCTTTGTTTTGACATGCATTCCAATCACCTGGAATTATCAATGCATCTTGATCAATTTCAGACTGTAGAAGCGGGGGAAAATCACCCATGTCTTCATCTTCGGCACACACTACTGGTTGGCTGTAAATCTGAGTTTTAGTCATATCAGCTGGTCTTCTGTATGTTGTTGCTGTTAGGCGTCATCGACTCATAGCAACGCTACACACAACAGATCAAAGTACTGCCCAGTCCTGAGTCATCCTCACAATTGTCGTTACAGTTGATCCATCTCATTGGGGGTCTTCCTTTTTGCTGACCCTCCACTTTACCAAGAATGATGTCCTTCTCCAGGGACTGATCCCTCCTGATAATACGTCAGCTATGTAAGTAAGAGACGAAGTCTTGACATCCTGGCTTCTAAAGAGCATTCTGGCTGTACTTCTTCCAACACAGATTTGTTTGTTCTTCTGGCAGTCTGTGGTACTTTTAATATTCTTCTCCATCATCATAACTCAAAGGCATCAATTCTTCTACCATCTTCCTTATTCACTGTCCAACTTTCACATGCATATGAGGCTACTGAACAAAACATGGCTTGGGTGAGGCAACCTTAGTCCTCAAACTGACATCTTTGGTCTTGAACACTTTTAAAAAGTCTTTGTGTAGCAGATTTGCATAACACAATATGTTGTATGATTTCCTGACTGCTGCTTCCATGAGTGCTGATAGTGGAAACAAAGTGAAGTCTTTGACAACTTCAATCATTTCTCCATTTATCATGATGTTATTTATTGATCTAGTGATGAGGATTGTTGTTTTCTTTACATTGAAGTGCAATCCATACGGAAGGCTGTGGTCTTTGAACTTCATCATTAAGTATTTTAAGTCCTCCTCAGGTTCCGCAAGCAAAGTTTTATCACCTGCATATTGCAGGTTGTTAATGAGTCTTCTTCCAATCTTGATGCCATGTTCTTCACATAACCCGGCATACAGACTGAGTAAGTATGGTAAAAGAATATACCCCTGGTGCAAACTTCCCTGATTTCATACCATTCAGTGTCCCTCTGTTACGTTCAAATGGCTGCCTCTTGGTCTATGTACAGGTTCCTCATGAGCTCGAGTAAGCATTCTGGAATACCCATTCTTCACAGTGTTGTCCGTAGCTCGTCCTGATCCACACAGTTGAAAGCCTTTGCATCGTCAATAAAGCACAAATCAACATATTTCTGGTGTTTTCTGCTTTCAACCAAAATCCAGCTGAGGTCAGCAATGATATCCCTCATTCCAAGTCCTCATCTGAATCCAGCTTGAAACTCTGGTAGTTTCCTGTCAACGTACTATTGCAATTGTTTTTGAATTATCTATAGTGAAATTTTACTTGCGTGTTATATTAATGATATTGTTGATAATTTCCACATTCCGTTGGGTCACCTCTCTTTGGAACGGGCATAAATAGGGAGCTCTTCCAATCAGTTGGCCAGTAGCTGTCTTCCACATTTTTGGGATAGATGAGTGAGTGCCTCCAGTGCTGCATCAGTTTGTTGAAAGATTCCATGTGTATTCCATCAATTCCCAGAGCCTTGTTCTTTGCCAATGCCTCCAGTGTAATTTGGACTTCTTCCTTCGGTACCATTGGCTCTTAATCATATGTTACCTCTTGAAATGGTTCAAAATCCACCCTTTTTGTTTTGTTTTGTTTTGGTGCCGTGACTCTGTATTCTTTCCATCTTCTTTTGATGGTTTCTGCATCATTCAGTATTTTGCGCATAGAATCCTTCAATATTGCAAGTTGTGGCTTAAATTTTTCTTCAGTTCTTTCAGGTTGAGAAATGCTGAGCATGTTCTCCCCTTTTGATTTTCTCATTCCAGGTCTTTGCACATTTTATTACAATAATTGGCTTCGTCTTCTTGAGCTGACCTTTAACTTTTTTTGTTCAGCTTTTTTGCCTCCTCATTTCTTCTTTAATTTCTGAGTGGCTTCTGACATTCCTTTTGATCTTTTCCTTTATCTTGTCTTCTTAATGACCTTCCATTTTCTACCTGTATGATGTTCTTGACGCCATCCCTCAACTCTTTGGTTTTGGGTTATTAGTGTCTAATGCATCAATTTTTTCTTGAGGTAACCTCTAAATTTAGGTGGGCTATATTAAAGCTTGTATTTTGGCTCTTGTGGATTTGTTTGAATTTTCTTTGGCTTCAGCCTAACCTTGCATATGAGTAATGGATGACCTGTTGCACAGTCTGCTTCTGGCCTCATTTTGGTATCTCTACACTGGAGAGCAAGTTTCAGAGTCTTCCTTATAGGTGTAGGGATGTTACCCTCTCATGGACAGTGTTGAATTGCAGAGTAGATCTTGAAATGTTCTTTTAAATAATGAATGAGAGGCCATTTCTTTTCAGTTTGTCAGTCCCAGAACAATAGATCAAATGGCCAACAGTCTAGTCCAGCTCACATGCCGCCACCGGGACACTGAGCTTTATGAGCTCCATGTCTTTCTCTTTTTGAAACTTTTTATTGTGAGTTGAGTGAAGATTTACAACAAGATCATCAGCTTTACATTCAACAACTCACACACCTGGTTTCAGCTCAGTGATTACGATGCCCTCCACACAACTACAGTGACCCTGCTTCCTCCCTGAAGTTCCTGTTTGCATCCCACCCACCTTTCTATCCCTTCTCAACTGTGTCCTTAGGAAAATGCTGCCCCCCTTTGATTTGGAATGATTGCCAATTCCATGGTGCCCAGACCTTGCTAGTGTTGGCCCGCCCTATAAACATAGCCACTGCTTGGCTGAAAACTGGGCCACAAGGGTGGGTTCCTTTCCAGACCTGAAGGGTGGTCAAGGGCTATAGTCTCAGATTCCTCTAGTCTCTTTCCAACCAGTAAACCTGGTCTTTTTATATTTAAAACCATTTTGAGATCTGTTCCACATTTTCTCCCACTCTATCCAGGACCCTCTAATGTGATCTTTTTCAGGGTAATCAGCAGTGGTAACTAGGCACCGTTCAGTTCTGGTCTCAGAGGCATGGAGACTGATGTTAGCATGATCTATTAGTCCACTGGACTGTTGATTCCAAGCCTCTTCAATTTTTTCATTCTTCTCTCTTCTGCACCACAGATGGCCACTTGAGCTCTCAAGATCCCAGACACCACTCATCCAGGAGATGAGACCTCAGGCTCATCAACTCATTGCCTTAAGATGTTTGGTAATGTCTAGGAAGCTTTCATTGTTTTGCCTCTTGTATGCTCCACCACATCCCTCCTTGCTTTTGTTTTTTTAAGTTTTTAAATGAATTGAGTGAAGGTTTACAGAGCAGATCATCAGTTTTACATTCAACATATCATATACTTTGCTTCATTACAATGATTGCAATCCCTTCCATGTACCAACAGTTAACCGTATTTACCACGGCACATTACCATAACCACCACCTCTATTTACTTTAACACTGCATTTCTTGCTGTGTCTCCCTCTACCTTCGTCTTTCCTCTGCCAACTTCCCTCTTGTTGTATACTGCCAGCCCTGTCACCCATGTTAGTATGTGTCTATTCTCTAGGCCATGAATAATCCCCACCACCACCATTGTAACCATCATAGATCGCTGATTTTATTAAGAAAACCTTTTCTTAATTTTTTACAACATTGTTGTTATTGTTGTTAAGTGTGGTCAAGTCAGTGCTGACTTACAGTGACCCTGTATAGATAGGGTTCCAAGGAGGGTCTGGTGAGCTTGAACCGCCGATCTTGCGGTTCAAACAGGCCTTGCAGTCCAGTGCATTAACCCTTAGCACCAACTGGTCTCACTCTATATTTGTCCTTTTATGATTCACTAATTTCTCTCAGCTTGATATCCTCCAGCTTCACCCAGGTTGTGAGGTGTTTCCCAGACTACTATTCTTCTTCAACATTGTATTGTGTGTATGCACCAAACTTTGTTTAGCCATTCTTCTGTTGATGGGCATTGAGGCTATCTCCATTGTTTTGATGCATGTCTTTCAGAGAGCATATTGACCAATGCTATTTTCTTATCCATTCTGCTCTGTTTCTTCACTGGTGCATTTAATACATTTATTCTCTGTGTGGTTATCTATAAGTATAAATTGATTGCTGTCTTTTTGCTATGTTTTAATTTTGTGGTTTCTTTGTTTCACATAATTTTCGGTGCTGAGTTCTATTTTGTTTGTGGGTTTTCATTTCACTTGCATTTCTGTTGTGTTAATGTTTACTAAATCTTTTTCATTTTCCCCTTTTTTTAATTTTAATGTGCAGATGTATTCATCTTCTTTCAGGTTAACCAGCAATTTATTAATATTTTTTCCTATTTAAAACAGTCTGTTTTATCTTGAAATCTATTTGACTTTCTTGCCTTTTGAAGTTCTTTATCTACTTAGAGGGAAGATGCAAAGAGAAAGACAGTAGAGGATAATAAAGAAAGATCAAAAGGGGAAAAAAAGAAGAGTGAAAATGAGAAACAGAAGGAAAAAACAAAACAACAGCTAAGAGACAAAGGATAAAATTCAAGGGAAAGGAAAGAGAAGAAAGAAGACGCGAAAGAATACACAAACAAAAACACTAAAACAAACCCTCCCCTGACCCCTACACAAAACAAAAAGCATGACCAGTATAGCTGCTGGACCTGGAGAGAGAAGGGGGCTCCTGCCAGCCAAGGAGTTTATGAGATGGGCGTAGGAGGGGTGTGCCAGCGGAGGCCCTATTGGTCTCCTTAGCTGCGTTCAGGGCACTCAATCTGGAAGTCATCGTTCCTGAAGGCCCTGGATGGAGCTGGTTTCAGGGTCTGTTAGGACCACAGGGAAGCTGGGGGCAGGATGGTTGGTTCAATGCTGGTCTGGCGGCTCTGTGGGTTCTGTAGGTCTGGAGCTGAGCCTGCCAGAATCCAGGCACCAAAATGGGCACTAAAGTGGCACAGCGGGCCCCTGTCTCACACCGGCTCCTCAGCATGCAGCTCCAAACTCCTGGAGAGCCAGGTCTGAGCTGGGAGTGGGTGAGGGTAGGAGATGGCCACACCTCTGGTCACCAGGGCAGCATGGGAAAAATGAACGAATCCCATGTCTCCTGTCTCATGTGTGAATCTGTTCTGCCAGGTCACTGTCTGTTGCCAAAGCTGCTCCCCATGTCTGACCGACCACTGACCAGTCTGTCTCTGTCCTGCGGTCCCTGCTCAGCTTCTCCTCCCAGCATGCACTCAGTCCAGTTCTCTAACCTCTTCTCTGAAGTTCAGGATTCCAGGATGTTCATCTGCTATGTGTTTCATTTGGTCTCTAACATTTTGTTGTAGAGGGCCGTACAGTGCATCTGCCTGGTCTGCCATCTTGCTGGAAGTCCTTCACATTTCATTTTGGACTCTCGGTTTTCCTGGATTCATACTTGACATGGTCAGTGTTCCAATTACTAGTGTTTGTAGCTGTTTCTTCGCATTTTGAGTTATGCCACATTAGTAAATGAAAGTCAACTCTACTCTGAGGAGGCAGCTCGTCCCCAATCGTATTTGAGTGACTTCCAACCTGAGGAGCTCCTCTTCCAGCACTGTATCAAGGAAGTATTCTGCTACTATTGATAGGACTTTCAGTGGTCAGTTTTGGTTTGTTTTTTTTAGTAGATAGCCAGATCTTTCTTCCTTGTTTGTCTTACTCTGGAAGCGCCATTGAAACCTACCCACGGAGGATGACCCTGATAGTATTTGAAAATACCAGTGGCATACCATAGTTTCCAGTATTACAATAACCCAACACATTGAGAGATGGGGGGGTGTGTGTGTGTGTGTGTGTGTGTGAGTGTGGGGGGGGGGGAATAGAAATCAGGCCTACTGCTGACAAGTTTCCTTAAGATTTGTTTGTCTGTTGTTGCTAACGTGCCATGAAGTTGGGACTGACTCACAGCGGCCCTATGCACAACAGACCGAAACACTGCCCAATCCTTGAGCCCACTGATGCTGTCACTGGGCCAATCCATCTCGTTGGGGGTCTTCCTCTTTTTCTCTGACCCTCCACCTTACTAAACATGATATCCTTCTCCAGTGACTGGTCCCTCCT
>NW_006408623.1:9958349-9974743 GCF_000296735.1 Chrysochloris asiatica | reverse complement strand
AACACTGCCCGATCCTGGGCCAACCTCACTATCATGACCACGCTTGAGTCCATCGATGCTGCCACTTGGCCAATCCATCTCGTTTGGGGTCTTCCTCTTTTTCTCTGACCCTCCACCTTACTAAACATGATATCCTTCTCCAGTGACTGGTCCCTCCTGACAACATGTCTGAAGTATGAGAGACGAAGACTGGCCAACCTTGCTTCCAAGGAGCACTCAGGCTGCACTTCTTCCAACAGAAGAAATCTGAGAAAATCTTAATTTCACCTTTAATTTTGAAGAGGAATTTCACTAATACAGAATTATAGGTTATTGGGGGAAATATAGGAGGGGGGAAAAACCACTTTAACCACTACAAGTATTTTCCTTCCTTTCCTTCTTGTTTGAATCATTTTGGGGGAGAAGCCTGATATGACCCTTACCCTTGTTCTTCCATCTGTAAGTGGTGTATCTCTCTGACTTCTTTCAAGACTGTCCCTTTACACCTTTGACTTTTTGCAGTTTAAATGTGACATGCCAAAGTGCAGTTTTTATTTTTGTATTTTTTTCTGCTTGGTGTTCTCTGAACTTCTTGGATCGGTGATTTTTGTGTCTGTCATTAATTTTGGAAAATTCTCAGCCATGTTACTTCAAGTGTTTCCTTGTTCCTTTCTCTCCACTCCTGGTGTCCACGTACTCATCTGTTCCACACTTCACACTTGTCTCAGAGTTACTGCGTATTCTGCTCTAAGCATTTCTTGTCCTTTTTTTTTTTTTTTTTCTTCAAATGTCTGTTTCAATGTTTAGGAGTTTCATTTATATACTATCAAATGCATATATTCTTCCCTCAGCTGTGCCTAATCTAATGATGAGCTCATCAGAGGTATTCTTCACTTTCGTTTCTTACATTACTTTTTCATTCAGTCTTAGAATTTCCATCTCTCTACTTAACACTAACAATCTGTTCTTGCATGTTGTTAACTTTCTCCATTAGAGTTGTTAAGTGCTGTCAAGTGGGTTCTGAATCAGCTATCCTGGACAGGGTTTCTAAGGAGCTAGTGGGTTTGAACTGATGACCCTGTGGACAGCAATCCGGTGTTTACCCTACCACGCCACACCAGGACTGCATATTAATCATCATTATCATCCTAAATTCTTGGTCTGATCATTCTGAAGTTGGTGTCACATCCGAGTGTCATTCTGATGCTTGTTTTGTATGTTCAGTTTTCTATGTGGTCTTCCAGAATGCCTTACAATGCTTGCTGAGAGCTACACAGGAAGCATGAGGTGAGAAGTGTGAGGCTTCAGGCAGTCTGGCTAGCAGTTGGGTTGTATTTACTGCCTCTCATACCTGTCGGTACCAGAGGCTATGGTTCCTCCAGTGTTCTGCTGTCTCTCTCAGGCTGTATTGGGCTTCCTGAGGAACTCCTCCTCGGAGTCCTGGTGTGGCACTGTGGAATAATCGCAAGGGTGGCTTGAACCACAAAGTCGTTGGTTCAAAATCACTGCCACTCCTTGGAACTGACTCGACAGCTCCTCACAATGACAACGAGAAGAAGGTCCTCCTCAGATGGTCAGATCGCAGCCACCTCGGGCACAATCCGCTACAGCTAAGCTCCTGCTGTGCGTGGTGACATGTGGGCCACTGAAGCGTTCTGGGAGCCTGTGGTTAGGGATCGGTCATTCCGTGAGCCCTGTCCCTGGACTGTGACCAGCAAAAGTCCTTCTCAGCCATTTCCGCCCACCCACAGGTGAGGGAGGTCTGCTAGAAGGTGCTGGAGTTGGGAGCTTGTGTCTGACCCTGACACCAGTTAGGATCCGGGCAATCATTTCCCTCAGGACAGGATGTGAACTAGTGCATGTGGTTACTTGCTCCATCCTCTACATTAAAGGATTTTTCTCCAGTTGACCTTCACGGTACACACTTGGCTGAGCTCCTAGAATAAGGTACAAGTGTGTACTGCTCTAAGGCTGGTTCCCAGTTCTCTCTCGAGCTGCTCCACACTCCGTCTTAGCAATTAGCCAATCTTTAGGTGTTCCCTGTCGATGCCAGGCCTGCCAGAGGTTCTGCACCTGTGTGTAACTGTCGGTGTCTCCAGTGTTCAGGGTGGCAGTCTGTCCTGTGTCCTCAATTCTCTGAAGGTTTTAAGAAGAGCTGCTGCATTGCCATTTGCTCTGCTTTTTCTTGTTGTATGCGTGAGTGTGATGACATGTCAGACCAGAAACCAGAAATCCCCTTCAATCCTTTTCCTCGATGCCACTGGTATTTCTTAAATCTCTAACTAGAGACCTTATTCAAATCCACAAATCTTGGAGTTGCTTTGGCTGTGACCCCATTCAGCTCAGAGCAGAGGGTGTGCATGAACAAACACACCTGCACCCTGGAACCAGCCACACGCCACGCCAAGTCTCTGCACCCACGTATCCAGGGGGCAGAAGTGCTCATCGAACGCTTGCTCCTTACTGTCAACATTCACAGCATGGAGGTCCCCAGGGGAGGTTTATGCTTGAGTCAAACGCTCCACACATGTAACCTGCAGTTTAAAATGCTCAGTGGGTTAGCTAACTACCTTTTGATCAGCTAGGATTTAGTCACACTAGAAGTGTGCAAACAGCCCCTTTAAAAGCAAGCCAGCCCTCACTAGAATCAGTGCATGCTGGGGCCAGATGTGTGGAAAGCAGGTCTAGTCTTCCGTCCCCTGCCAAGTCTACATGGAGAGAGCCAACCTGGGTGTCAGGAGATCTTTGGACAGCTGGGCAGGTGAAAAATAATTTTGCTGGCTAGAGTCCTACTCTCGATATTGATGAAACTGCTATTCAAGCAATTTAGAGAAGACCCTGGTTTTCAATTTCTTAAGAGGTAATCTGTCTCCCGAGTGAGCAGAAATAATGAATCTGAACAAACTGACATAATTAGTTGCTCTTCACAGTTATTACAACTTTAGTGACATTTCAAATTAATGTGGTCTGGCTCAATAGCCTAAATGGAGTTGTGGAGACTTTATGTGCAGCATGAGGAGATAACAGAAAGGGGAGCAAGTGCACAGGAAGCCGTTAGGCATCTACCACCCGACTAGACAACGCACCCAAAGGGCCGAGGCAGGGGTGGGCGGGGCCTGTGGTGGGCGGGGCCTTGTGGTGGGCGGGGCCTGTGGTGGGAGGGGCTTGTTGTGGGCGGGGCCTGTGTGGTGGGCTCTGGTCACTGAGGACAGCATCGGGTCAAGTCTTTCCTCACTGCCATGTACTCTCATGCCCATTTTTTCTTTCTGAATTACGTAATCCTGCCATTCTACTTGTTTCTTCCACATCCACAGGTCACAAAGAACACTTGAGTCACCTACAAATCTCACATGGGAGAAGGGGCTGGCAGGGTGGGGTCTGTGAGGTGGAAACATGGACAGTGTTGAGACCACACCAGCTCTGCCAAGAGTGTGGGGCATGAGGTGGGTGTCCACGGAATCAGGAGACCAGGAGACAGCAGAGGGCAGCACGGACTCTTACCTTTAAAGTCAAACTGCTGGACATTCTTTAAAGATTCGTGGAGAAAATAGAAGCTCCCCAATGCCTGTGGAACAAGAGGAGGAGTCCAGTGAGACGCGGACAGACTCTCGGGGACGGACCCTTTAAAACCAAGTGGAAGCGATGGCAAATTCATCACAGTCGCTGAGACATGAAGTTTAGTGCCAATAACCAGCCATATTCAGAGGGCACCAAGCTCAGCCCTGTGAAATACAATGCCGTCAGCACTTCCTTCAGCAGTCCTGGTCTAAAACTGACTACTTCAGGATTTATGGCTGGGAAGGGGAGATCACAGGTGGGAGGCCCTGTGGCCCTGCCCAGTACCCGCAGGTGGACCACTCTGGCCACACACCTGGCAGGGCCCAGGTCACACTAATGGCTGAGGGGGCTGCCACACAGTTGCCTGCGTCCGGGACCTACAAGTGAGCGCAGCACCTGGGGACTCCACAGAGGTGCCAGTGAGTCCCTCAACTCGACGTGGTGGCGCCACAGCCAGAAGAGGTCCCCTTCATTGGTGTCTGCTGACCCCATTCCTATAGCTGCACCATCTGCAGAGCCCACACCTGGGGTGTCAGGGACACGTGTAGCTGAAGCAGTGACACCATCCCCGGGATCTAAGCAGATGTGGGACTAGACCTGGATGTGAGCTTTCCTGGTTGTCGCATGGAAATCAGCCCCTTAAAAGCAGTCCTTACCATTTCCTCAGTAAGAAACATTTCTGAAATACATAATAAACGCCGCAGCAAACATCAAGACATGACCTCACTGAACGTGGTCAAGCTAACATCGTATTCACAAGTTTACAACTGAAACATCACTGAAAACAAACTGCCGACACAGATGCAGGCTAATTAGTCAAGAAATGCACAGTTAGGCCAAATGGAGACTGAAAGTCAAAGTTTCACCCAATTTCTTCAGGGTCCCACCTGCCCCCATCCTCTCCACACCTCCCACCCCCACCCCGATCATGGAACGTGTCAAATGTATGCTTGTCACATCACAGAATATCGACTCCTTGCCCACTTTGATAAAAACAATGAAAACACTCTCTACATATTTATAAAGCTGGCAGCCCAGAGTGAACGCTCATCAGTGGAACGCCGTCAGGACGACTCATGGGAGCTCAAAGAGCCACGGCAGCCGCAGCCATGGCCAGTCCTGCTGGGACAGATATGTTCCTCAGCCCCGGCCCCCACAGCCGACTGGAACCCACTGAAAGATGGAAACTCTGCAAAGCGAACAGGCACAGCTGTGTTGGAAATCCTCACCTGTGGGCGTGGCTGCATGGCCCTGCGATCGCTGGGCAGCTGGGCAGTTCGGGGCTGTACTACAGGGTGCCTATTAACACGCATCCCAGCTCAGGAGGTGATAATGGCAGCAGCCCCACACCCACACCATTGGCGCTGCTGACCCACAGGGCCAGAACAAAAAGTTACAGAAAACACGGTCCTCACTCACCAACAGCTCACTCTTGCCTGGTGCCGACACCCCGATACGCTCATCTGCACGTCCCAAGGCCACCCTGGCCTCACGCTCCACAGAGACTTCTCCACCACCCAACACCTCCCATCAGTGGACCCCATGGCCACCATGCCAGGCCTTGATGACGCCTCAGTCTCTTCTACACCCAGCTGATGGCCAACCTTTCAAACCAGCACCTGACCAGGCCTCCTCTGCCCACACTGCAGTCATGGCCACCCAGATGCCATCCCCCTGGCCCAGCTCTTCCTCATGCGGGCACTCGTGGGCTGTGCCACTCTCTCTCAACGCCTCTGTGAACACAGTCCTCTGGAATTCTCAACACAACCGGTCCCTGTGTGTCCTTCAAGGCCCTGCAGTACCACTGCATGCTGCCTTCTGTCTGCCATCGGCCTCTACCTTGAAACACAAGCTCTGCACCCCCAGCGGGAAGCCAATGCTCTGCTAGACTCAAGGCCACTGGAATCCAATGTCTGCCGGATCCGAGGTCACTGGAACCCAACGTCTATGGATCCAAGGGTGCTGGAATCCAGTCATCTTCAGGATCCACAGTTGCTGAAATCCAATATCTGAAGAATGCAATAGCTGTTGGGTCCAATTTCCGCTGAATTCAATGTCTGCTGGAATCCAGTAACTGCTGGATCCAATGTCTGCTGGACCCGAGGTCTCTGGCATCCAATGTCTCTGAAATCCACTGTCTGCAGGATACAGTATCTGCTGGAATCTAATGTCTATGGAATCTAATGTCTATAGGATCCAATGTCTAAGGGATTGAAGGGTGCTGGAATCCAGTATCTGCTGGATCCAATGTCTGCTGGATCCTGATAATCTGCGGGACAAGGTTGCTGGGATCCAATGTCTGAGGGATCCAATGTCTGTTGGCTCCAACGTCTGCTGGAATCCAATGTCTGCTGGGTAAATGGAGGTAGACTCACTGCAAGGAATGACGGTTAAGTGGTGCCGAACTCTGAGTCCTAGATCAGGGCCTCAGTGTATAAACCTGAGTCTAGGTTAACGACCTCGGGTCATGGTCCAGGATCCCAGTTTCCAGGACAAGACCCCAGTTCAGGACCCTGAGTCCCGGTTTAGGACCCAAGGCCACACCATTTGTCCGGGGTTTCAGAGTGCGATCTAAGGCACTGCTTTTATGTAGTTTCCATTGCTTTCATGGTAGTTATATTTTACGTTAAATATAATTTTACAAAAACGACCACATTTTTGACCAATCAGGGGAGCAATCCTGTTACAAAGATAAGCCCTAAACTCTTGATTCCAAAATCATTTAATAAATTGAGTAATACATCAAAGCTAAATCAAAGTACAATTATGCTAACATTCATTAGATTATGAACAATAATAAATGAGACGGAGCTTTTGTTTAAATCGATGTGGAGCCTCATTGATCTCTCCCTGGGTAATGAACTCACGGATGGCAAATCCAATTGGACGAGACGGTGTCAGTGCTTCATCCAGAACCATCCAGAGTGGACTGGGTGGACTAGGCTGCATTCCGCATGGCCCTGGAAGGGGTCCTGCCTGGACTCCCTGTACTTCTCAAAATGAAAACCATCCCCTTGTCCTTTCTGGGCAAACCTGGACCCTAACATAGAGGGCCTCTGTCTGACCCACCACCAAGGCTGCTGCATGCGAGACGTACACATAATGTCATTTGTCCCCTTCCAGAAGCCAATGGAGGAAGTTAATCAGATTGGTTGTCCATTGTATTCATCCACTTACAAAGTTAATGACATTCTGTCCCTGGATTGCAGGACATCTTACAAAGCGTGTCCGTGGATGCTGGCAGGCTGTACACAGGGTACTGAACCCTGTCACAGATTCCGGCGGCAGCGGCCCCAATTAGTGGCCAGTGACGAGCACCAGTCACCCTGACAGCAGGGGACACGCTGCCCAGCGGCCACAGGGCATCCCTACTGGGTCACAATCAATCCTGCCAGATTCATAAGCCTGCTAACCTCCCACGTCACCACAGTGAAGAGGGGCTGGGATGGGCCCAGACAACCCTTAGCAGACAAACGCCAGCTGTCTCACAGGCCTGTCCCCCAGGGAAGCCTCCGGTGGTGGCCAAGGTGGAAGCTGGTCCAGCCTCCCAACACAAGTCCACCCAGCTGTTCTCACTGGGCACTGGCTCTGCATGCCCCGCCCCAGACACCTGAGACACCAAAACCCACTGCTGCTGACTTCACTCCGATTCACAGAGATCCTGGAGGGCAGAGGCCTGCCTGTAGACCCTCACAGAAAGCCCACTGCCACATCTTTCTCCTGCGGAGTGGCTGGTGGGTTGAAACCACTGACCCTTTAGTTAGCAGCCCAATGCTTCACTCTGACCTGAGACTCAGCAGAGAGGCAGTGGCTGGACCTGGCAGAAGGGTGTAAAAATGAAGATGCTCCGAAGGAGAGGGTGCCCGAGACGGACATAAGTGGGCAGGGGCCACTGGAACATGGGTGTCCCTTAGCCACAAGGGGAAACTTCTGAAGAAAGCTGCGGACTTCAGACAAGTCAAATTGGATGCCTTGGTTTCAGAGGCGTTCAATTAAGCTGGACACTTAATCTGCGGGTAAGGACAGGCTGAGCTTCAGGCACGCATGGGGCCGTCTTCAATGCCACGAGATGCTGAGCTCCTCCCCTTGGAGAAGCCAGGAGGGGCTGACCGAGGACAGGCTGGGGCTGCCACTGGGGAGGTGTGGTGTGAAGACCGACAGGATACGCAAAGGTGCCCCCAGGTGAGGGCAGGCCAGAAGCATAAGGCTCCTTGAGTGAGAATGAGGACGTGGCGGTAGGAGTCCAATGCTGCTGTCCACCAGGACCCCAGGGACAAGGGACTGAACTGGAATCGGGACGGGCAGCTTCTGCCGTCACGTATCATCTTTACTGGATACGTGACGGAGGCCTGGGTTTTCAGCAGAATCACCCCTGGACTTGCTCCTGGTTTCACAAGTGGGAAGTCATTAAACCCCTGGACTTGCTTTATCTGGGAGGGCACCCTGTGTGGCCACACCCTGGCCTGGCCTGATCAAGAACAAACCTGAGTCTTCTCAGTTTATAAAATCTTTCCATTTTCTTCTCAAAACAAGATCATCTGGGATATGGACAGTATCGTTTTGATAAAACACACTTTGCAAACTTTAAAGTTTCAAGAATTAGCAAAAAATAACAAACAAAACAAAAAAGCAACCCATAGTAATCTTTTAAAACCAGCTGGTTTTAACTATAAAATTTATTAAGTTATCTTTTCCATGTCTAAATAATTACAAAAGTAAATCAATACACTTTTATGTCCATTCCATTCAATAGAGAATTTGCATCATAATTAAAGTCACCCTGACCTTTGTCTTTCGTCTTCTCAAAATCATTAGCTTTTCAATTACGATTTCATTCCCACAAATGTTCTAGGGAGAGTTCTGTGCACTGTGGATTCAGGACAATTAAAGTAAAATGCACTTTAAGAGATGAATAACACAGAACACAAGATGTTTACAAAATACTTGCTGCCATTAGGAGTGCTCTGGGCATAGAAACTGCTACTAAAAAGCTTTAATTGATTTTTAAATTTCAATTCTATTTGGCAGTTGCCATCTACCTCAGTTTCAAACGTTTCTTCTACAGAAATGCAACAGCGGCTCCCTCTAAGCCTGATGGGAGTCCGCTTACTCCTCAGCTGGTGTGGGGGGGGGAAAAATATATATATATATATATTTATTATAATCCTGTTTATTGTATTCGGGTAACTGCTTTTTTTATTTCCTAAAGTAAAGAATTTATGATCTCTCTCTTTTTCTTTTAACTACTTCCTGGAGTAAAGAATTTATGATGGCTCTCTTTTTCTAAAGTAGGAATGCACGCCTTAAAAATTTGAACTAGCCAACCGGGTAAGGGAAAAGATTGTGCGGTCAAACCCCTAGCCAATGGGGTGAGACACAGCCTTGAGACTCGCGCCAGGGATTAAAAACCTGACTGGACTGCCCACTCGGTGTGCTCGCTGGCCTGTTTCTGTAGGTACCGCTATGCACACACCCTCCTGCAGGAGTAGATTTAGCTTTGCCAAGGTAATTTAGTCTCACAGGGTGTCTTTTATGCGACATTGGGATTCATTTCTAACACTGAGATAGCGGGGTTCCTTCTCCAAATTGAGGGTCCTCAGGACTCACAGGCATCTGTGTTGTTAGGTGGTACACTGCTCACTTTACACCATGTTTGATATTCACATCAATGAGGGGGGCTTCAAACAGTTCAGGGGAAAATGGAATTAAAAGATAATGGGATTTCCCCACACACTTTCTGAAGCCCCACTGTAATGTCCACAGACGTCCTTCTCGTTGCATTCCATGCCTTCCTGAGTGGACGTTACGTCTGCGGTTGTTTTCTAGCCACTGGAAATATTGACCTGCTGTGGTGGGGCACTGTGGCAAGCTTTTATTGTCTATTTCGCTCTCTGGATATAGAACGCTACGCTGACAGGGATCTTCTTTGGGGACAGTGATGCTCTCTCATTCCTATCGCTTCTGCAGAACACGGGCCATCACCCGTCTGTCCATCTGTAGCTTCTGTAATGGTGCTTGATCCTTTTAAGACTTCATCGTTGTCTTTCTGGGCTGTCATGCCATCTAACCTGGGTTGGTTTTCTTTAATCCTGCTTGCGTCTCCTTGGGTTTCCCAAGTTTGTGTACTGCACGTCTTTGTCAATTTGAGAAACAAGTCTCTTATATCTCTTCAGAAATAACTTCTCGTGGCCCCTGCCACTCTTCCCTCTTCCTTCCTTGGGACCCAAATTCACTTTTGTGTTGACAAGCACATCTTCCAGGTCCCTTACTCACCCCCTCAGCCCTGCCTATGCCTCTCCATGCTTTGTTCTGAGTGCTCTCACTGGACACTTTCTAGCTGTTAGTGGGAGGGAGCTGTGTGACTTCAGGCTCCCTCTTGCATAAGATGGACCACAACCATCCAACCCTACCTCTCTGAGGCTGGTTGTTCAATGAAAGCCCCTAAATCCAGTGAAGTTTTCTTCAGATGGCCTTCTCTTAAATTTGAGTCCTCACAAACCTCACCCTCTACAAACCTGTTCACCTAATGATGAGTCAGTAGTCGTGTCTAAGCCAACACTAGAACTGACCAAGACCTCCACCACGGTCATTCTTGCTGGATCCACTTTTGTCCACTGGTGCCCTTCTTAATGTGGACAGAAGTTCAAGTCCTGCACTCGCCTTCCCCAGCCATGGGGCCTCAGTCAACGTCACTTAGCCACTCTGTGTCCCGGCTGACCGCCTGTCACATAACATCCCCCATAGCGCACTGCACCGACTGACAAGATAGCCCCCTGACAAATACGTGTCAACCTCCTGTCAGCTCCTGGTGCCCAGAGCACAGTAAGTCCCAGTGAAGACGCGCCTGTGGGTCAGTGAGTCAGCAGGGACTGGAGGTGCTCTAAAGAGCCCTCACCTCATACCCCAGGCACTTCTGGGAGAAAGACTCTTTTCTGAGACCGACTCCTGAGTAGCCCCTACGGGGAGACACTCAAAGCCAGCATGTAGTAACGGTCTCATTACAAATGAGACCTCACTGGTCAGGAGATGTGACTGCTCTCATGCATTTTTCCATGGGCACGCTGACCACACAGCCATCCATCACACACCTAAAAACAGAAAGGACAACAAGTGTCCAGAAGGGCCAGGAATGGGTGGACCATGTAACAGGTGTGATGTAATAACACAGTCTTCAGTTTTTGTGCACAAAGAACAGCTGCTTGCTAATTTCTGAGACTCCAAAGATGAGAGTCATTCAATCATTCCAAGTCTTCTTTAAAGCATTACAGAGCAAAGATGTCACTGTGAGGACTAAGGTGAGCCTGACCCAAGCCATGGTACTTTCAGTCATCGCGTATGCATACGGAAGACCAGAGAAGAACGGAGGTCTGAAAGGTGGTGTTGGTGAGGAATAATGAACATGCCATGCACTGCCAGAAGAACCAACGAATCTGCTTTGGAAGAAGCTCGCTCGGATAGCTCCTGAAAGTGATGGTGCTGAAAACTTATCTCACATACTTCAGACATGTGATCAGACATGTGATCAGGAAGAAACAGTCCCTGAAGAAAGGCATCATGCTTGGTAAAGTCAGAGGTCAGCCCGAAGAGGCAGACCCTCAACAAGACAGGGAGTACCGTGGCAAGTACAATGGATTCAAGCGTCAGCACACTAGTGAGGATGGTGCAGGACGAGTAGGGTTTCCTTCTGTGTACAAAGGAGTGGGAACCAATTTGACAGCTAACGGCAACAGAAGCAGAATTCTTTACAAAATCTCCACAGGTATCCATGGACCATCCAAACCTGTCACAAAAACCACTTCCATATCTTGAAGAGGTATCGACAGGCCCCATGAACAAGAACGTTCCCCTGCCACTGCAGGCCCTGGGTTTCTAAGCTTTGTGATGCTGCCAGAAACAGGAAGGTAGAGGTTCAAATTCACAGAAACCCTAAATAGGCGCTTAACCATGATGACAACAATGACATTCACCAGAATCTTTCAAGGGAACAAGTCAGAGACGCTATCTGTAGCAGCACTCACTGGCCACCTCACGATTTGCCAGGTGTAGCTCCTAGATCATACAGGAGGTACACATGATTACTGTTGCGGACCGTGTAAGACTGGTCAGAGGTTCGAGGCCCTATAGGCCCAAGTGTAACAAGTGAGGCCACTGGCAGTTAATAGCAAATTGTTTTTCATCTTAATATTGTTACATGTATTAATTTAATACACGGAGCTCTTGATAATCCACAGATAAATGTGATATTTTCCTGAAGCCAAGACTAAAGGTTGCAAGGTTAAGCCTTTCTCCAAAGGATTAACTAAAAATATCTTAGCTACTTCTCGGTAATTTGTTCTATAGACAAAAAACCCATCCTCCCTAATCCTTTTCCAGGTGCAGCCCATTCACCTGGTCTGGAGTCCTCCTGCAGCAGACCTGGCTCAGGAAGCCGAAACAGTGGGACTCCGCCCAAGCTTTTGTCCTTACCTCTCACCTTCCCCCACCTGAGCTCAGGGGCTATAGATACGTTAATTGGGCCTGAGAATCCAAGTTTCTGGCCTGGGATTCGAACCAGCGAAGTACGATGTAAAGTTACCTGAATGTCTGGAAAAGTACTGATGTTAGCTGTACCTTGCCTAAGTCCCTCCCAGCTTGGTGTGAAGCTCCTCCCCTAAATAAAGCAGAGGCCCGGGCCTCCCCAGGTGTGCATTACGGGTTGGAGGGCATGCCGTAAAGATTGCAGTGCATTACAAGATGGAGGGCATGCAGTAAAGATTGCAGGGCAGTGAGTTGCTACCTGCAGAGGCCACGATGCCTGTAGTCCCAAGCCTGCCCACCAGTGATGTATCCACCCTGGCTTTGGGGTGCCTCATTGTCTCTCTCTCTGTCTCCTTCTGTGTATTCTTGATATATCTTTACCGCCGTCAGGTATCTCCTCCTCGTGAACCGAACCCCTATGTCGAGGCAGGTCCCCGACAATTACTGTGCAAATTTCAACACTGTGCGGCTTTAACAATGGGGTCCCTTTCTGTAGGTGAACAGAAGACAGCAGCCCTGTGCAGGGCTCAGAGTGAGGGTCCGTGGAGCTACAGGGGCAGATGGCCCGCCCGGCACATGACGACTTCTGTCTTCGGTTGGAGCTCTGCCTGGCCCACAGCAAGAGCTCAGCAACTGTAAGCTGCTGCCGATACAACTGAGCATGTGGTGGTGGAGACCATTCAGGAAAGGGGGTGAGGCAGGCACCAGGGCCTAGCAGGGTGTCACCAAGGAGTCTGGGGACTGTGATGGGCACAGATGTGACAGGAACACGTGTGGTGGGCACTGATGTGATGAGTGCAAGTACAGCAGGAGCAAGCAGGGTAGAGTCAGGTGTGGTACAGGGGGTGCAGGTCCCCCCTCTGTCCCCCAGGGCCCCGACAGTCCTGGGATCACAAGTATACATGCAATTTGTGTCCACAGGCTTTGGCTACAACCTATTGAGAAGCTGTGGGGGAGCCTGGTCTTGGGGTCCTTCTTACTACCACTTAACAACACGACTTGCTAAAGGCTCACAACCTTCTGTGTCTGTTCTCCTGTCTACACCATGGAGACCAGAGATACCACTTTCAGAACAACTCCTAGCAAATAGCAGAGGTTCAGCAGAAGCTGTTTCCTGGGAGTGGGGGTCTGCTGGGCTAGTCACTGAACAAGGACAAGGAAGAGCGAGCGGCCAACCCCCACTGCAGGGACAGCAACTGCCAGGGTCGTGCCCAGCCCCTCGGCCACTAGCAGTACACAGCCATGTTTCACTGGACGCCGAATATGGGCAGAGGGTTTTTTTTTGTTTTTTTTTTTCACTTTTCCTGATCATGCTTTAATTACATCTCTAGCCCACGGTTTAAATACAGCCATTATGGATAGTGATCAAGAATTTCATCATCCCCACTGAGCTATAAAATCAATCACTTAAGCTTTTTTATTACATAACCTCTCAAAAGTGAAAGTGTCTCAGGTGAAAAGATTCTGTGTTTGGATTTAGCCAGAAGAAGGTCAGCAGTCTGCTTCTGGGGAAAAAAGCATGCGCTGCTTCATTTCAACAGTGATATCGTCAAAGTTACAGGATGCCGCATGGCAGAATGCTCACAAAAAACTTAAAAACTAACTGAACAGAGCGCCCCCCATAAAAGGGCCACCCATTTTATTTTCTCTATAAGGTGGATCAATGACATGTCAACCTGGGATCTGCCTGTAAAAATGCCTGGTGTGGCTAAACAGCCTGTGCCCATAGGACCCCCGCACTCCCTCTGCACCTCCCAACCGGGCCTACCCACCCCCTGACCCCCAGAGCAGCTGACACCCACCAGGGCCTGAGAACATGTGTACATCTGAAAACCTGAATATTCAGCTTAATGTTGCCCAGAAATACGCAAAAATAACCAATGCTTCTAGAAGCTACACCTGAAGAATTTTCCCTCACTTGTGCTCAGTGTATGCTTGGTGGAAAGGTCAAAGCTGCGGAATTTGCTGGATAAATAAACGTTGGCGTGGCGGATGGATCACTGGAGAATTGGCGCATGGCAGCGAATGAATAACCTGCAGATGCTCCCAAACCCCATTATTTCCCTTTTTCCAGGAGCCCAAAGATTCATGTCCCTGCATGCCGCCAGTTCATTACTGAGAAGTGTCATCCCTCTTCCGGCACTGGCTGGGCAGCAGGCGGCCCCTCGAGGACCCTTTAATGTTTAATTCCCCATCATCTGCTCCACTGAACAGCTTAATCTCTGCTTGTATGATCAATACTATATCAGTGTAAATTAAAATGACAATTTTAAAGTAATTAAGCCTGTTAATGCTCGATCCAAATGTCATTATTTGCACAAGGGATTGAGAAGAAATTACACGGTGTCCAGGGTGACAGGGCGCCGTGTGAGCCGCCTCAGTCCTGTTGCGCAGTGCCACTGGGGGCTTTGCAAAGCGGATTAACTCTGCCTCGCCCTACCAGAATACCTATCCAATTTCTAAAGAGGATAACGCAATTTGATCAATTTAATTCCAGCTACAAACTCCATTATTGTGATAACAGATGAAAAGGGAGGAGACTGGGAGCGGGGCCTGCAGTAACTCCAGAATGAGATACAACAGTAATGGCTTGATTGGATTTGCTCGCTCTGTTTTGAAAAGCCTTCAGATAATTATGATGGTTGGAAGAACAGCCAACATTTATTAAATAGCCCCCTCTCCAACCGGAAGGGCTGTCACTTAGACAGTGGGCCACAACGACAATGTCATTGTCCTTTGCTTGTCCGGCAGCATCTGTTAGACAAACACAATCACATCATTACATGATTGGGTCTCATAAATAGATCGACCCGCCTAGGGCAGGGCTCCGCCTGTCTGTACACTGCTCATCCCCACCCCCAATCAGAAGGCAGTATCTGGAACATTCCACAGTGAGGGGGCATTTAGCGGGAAAAGTGCATTCTCTGAGGGACAGTGGGCCCCTGGCCCTGAAAAGTTCTGGGCACGGAGCCCTCTCTGATAAGTTGGCTCACAGACAGGCAGGGACATGCTCAGGACACACTAGGAGGGCTTGTGGGGGTTGGGGGCGGGGGCAGCCACAGTTGCCAGGCTTCATCCATTACATCAGCAATAAAAATGGACAGTCCAGCATTAATTCCATGATGAGTGAAGAGGGAAACAATTTCCGTTTGAGAGATGCCCAGGCGCCGGGCGGCAGATGGGTCAGGTTAGGCTTGGACCATCCCGGTTACGGGCTTGCCCCGCCCCGGAAGGTACTCGGAGCACCACTTTGTCTAAATCTAGTCTTCTGTGGTGGGAGGAGAGTCCCACGGCAGGTGGGCCGCACTGCTGTGGGCCCCCTCCTCTCCTCGGCCCCCACTGCAGCAGCAGGGGTGGGGGGCCTGGAGGAGCAACTGAGCACTGACTCTCCTCTAGCCTGGAGAGAAGGTGTCAGGACATTTGTCTCTTTGAAACAAGTAAAGCCCTTCTCTTCATAACCATTAAAAAGCAAGCCTTCCTGCTAAAGGCAAAAGATCCAAACATCCACGGGAAACAGAGAGGGCATTTTTTGGGGGTCCGAAGACCATGTGTCAATGGCAGGAGGTCCAGGCATGGGCACTGGGGGAGCACAAGCCCTACCTGAGTGAGCGACCGGCGGGGGGCTGCCTACTGCTTCCGTGTAGTCTGTGTTCTCATCTCCCCCGTGTCAACACAATTCTGCTTCAAGGAGCTGCAGAGTCTGATATGGAGTCAGAAATGACCACCAAGTACAGACAGAATGCCTCCCCTTCGCACGTGAGAGAGGGGCAAGACACGTGGCTTCCTCTACCTGGGACCCATCACGTGATTACTGACAGCACCCTCTCCGCCCCCCACCCCCCACCGAGGCCCCTGACACGGCGGCCTGCCTCAAGTGGTCATCTGCATGGATACACCATCAAAGCGTGGGCTCACGCCAAATGGCCAGACACCCATTCTCTGGGCTGGTGGGACACTCTGGGCAGTGTGCCAGAGGGCCCACGTCCTGCCACACCACTGCCTGGCATCTGTGGGCCCACCTTCCCCACAGACTCGGGAAACAGAAGAGAGAGGGCACCTCTAAAGGCGTCCACCACCAATGCAGCCTGCATGCCTGTCTGGTCACTCCTCAGTAGACGGCTCCAGGTCAAGCATGGGCTGGCTACTCGCTGGTCTTCAGCAGCTCCACAGGTAGTCTCCGACAAGGTAGAGCCGGGAAACACCCGTGGGGAACACCTGTGGGCAGGCAGCAGAGCCGGGGAACACCTGTGGGGAACACCTGTGAGGAACACGTGTGGGGAACACCTGTGGGGAACACCTGTGGGCAGACAGCAGAGCCGGGGAACACCTGTGGGGAACAC
>NW_006408623.1:9953394-9958249 GCF_000296735.1 Chrysochloris asiatica | reverse complement strand
TGTGGGGAACACCTGTGAGGAACACGTGTGGGGAACACGTGTGGGGAACACCTGTGAGGAACACGTGTGGGGAACACGTGTGGGAAACACCTGTGGGCAGACAGCAGCAGAGGGAAACAGCCCCACGGTTTGTCACAAGGCTAAGCGGGGAGAAACCACCACTGGTTTTTATGTTCACTGCTTCAGTGATTTTCTGTCAAAAAATGCTAACAAGCATGAAAGTCCTAAGGAGCTTTACAATTTTTCAGTTTGTTCACCAATACATTCTGCACGGCGTATTTGTTTCCGGCCGCATGTGACACCCACTCCATCTCGCCTGTCCCTGCCTGATAGATAGGCTGCCTCCGGCACTCTGGAGCTCGTACCAGTCCTGACGGGTTTCCCACATGGGTGGCCACGGGGGTGGCTGATGAACACAGCGACAACACATGCACATCCTCAAAGGTCAGCTCCCCAGCACAGGTGGGGACCCCCAGGCACAGGTGGAGACCCCCAGGTAAAGACGGGAACCCCAGGTCAGCATCTTGAGTGGAATGGGAAACAGAGTTACAGCCATCACAATCACCTTCAGAACAAGATCTGGGGGAACTTTGGGCAGAGTGGACCTCATTTCCTGAGGTGTCCCGGCAGGATCACTTGAGCCCCAGAGGCATGGGAGGTGAGAAGGCGGGGTGGACACAGTGAGGGTGTTGGTGTGGGGAAGGGGAGAGGTAGACACAGGGTGCTGGGGTGGGCGGAGTCACTGAGCACCAATGGTCCCTCCTGACACAGCTGCTGTTTTGGCTCCTAGTCTGTGCAAGGGCCAGGCTGCAGCCATGGTACCCTACCGGGGGTGGGGGCTCTCTCCTGTCCCTCTCCACCCCTTCACCACCTGGCCAACCTCTGGACCCTGGGGTCTGTTCTTGCAGAAGACAGTACTGAGGGCATGAAGCGGGCTGTCGTCTGGCAGCTCAAGGTGGCCGTGAGCCTCACACGTCTCTGTAGAGGGACCCCGTCATTCCCCAGAGCGCCCAGCCCACGATGGAGACACAACAGACAAACTCAACACAGATGGAGCCTAGAAGCAGGGGGCTGTTAGGCCTGTAAGGCACACCTGGGCCACACCTGGATGAGGAGCCGATGCCATGGCACACGACTGCATCTCAGGGGTGTAAACAGACACAAAGAACCTGAGAAATGGCAGCGGCAGCCAGACAGGCCTGTGTGGGGTGGGCTGCACAGTGAGCCCACAACCCAAAGTCAGAAACCCTGACCTCAGGTCAGCCCAAACTGCTTTAACTGAGGTGCAATGATGATACATTTTTCACCAATAACACCTTGTCTAACCAAAAGAATGTCTTTTCAACTTTATGTTGATCATACGTGAGTGTATAAAACTGAAAATTACCGCTACTGCTCCTTCTGTTGGAAGGCAGGGTTTCCTCAGGCACACGACAGGGATCGAGGAGTGCTAACGTGGAGTCAGCCGGTCACAGAAATCGTTGTTTTTAATGAAATCATCTCAAGTTTGACTGCTTACAAGCCATTAACCACACGAATAGATGTCCTTTACAGCTTTGCTGGGGCACAACTGACCCCAGTAAACCACCTACATGAACAACGAGAGAGTTCTGACGTGTGTGTCCCTGGACACCAGACCAAGATCAAGGTCATGAATACAGCCACCCACCCCCCTCCTCAAAAGTCTCTGCACTCTGTCATCCCTCCCCCTGCCTGCCCCCGCCTCTCCCAGGAAACCACGAGGCTGCTTCCTGCCTCTATCCAGGCTTACTGCATTTTGAAGATTGCACCAATGGAATCGCACAAAACATGCATCCTTCAGGGGATTCACTCAGCAGGATGATCCTGACATTCAGCCAAGTTGGTGCACATGGGAGCAGTTTTTTCTTTCTGGCAATTTACTATACAGCTGCTTGTTTACCCATCCTATTTTTTAGGTTGTTCGCTTTCACTTTTCTTGGATAAATGCCGTGGCACGGCTGGGTCATACGGTAGTTGTGTGTCTAACTCTCAGTGAGGTGTTAGCTGTCTCCTCAAGTGTGTGGTCCACAGCTCCACATCCTCACCAACACGTGGCAGGGTCAGTGGGAAGGGACTGGTCTTCAGTGGTCACTGTGTTCTCACCTGCATGTCCAGATGACCCATGATGTGGGTGGGGCATCTTTACACGTACTTTTGGGCCCTCTCTCTATGCCATCTGAAGTCTATTCAGATCTTTAGCCCGTTTAAAACTTAAATACTCTGTCTTACTGAGCTGTAAGAGTTCTCCATCTGCAGCATGCTAGATACAAGTTCTTTGTTAGGTATGTTTGCAAATATTTTCTCCCAGGCTGTGAATCGCCCTTTTATCTTTCTAACAGTGTCTTTTGAAGGACCAGCATTTTTCATTTTGATGAAGTTCAATGGATTAATTTTTTCTTTTGCAATAGTTCGTGCTCTTTGAGTGACATCTAAGAAATATTTGCCAAACTCAAGGTCACTAAAATGTCTCCTATTGTCTTACTAAAGTCTAATAGTTTCGTTTTCACATTTAAGATCCATTTAGGGTTTCTTTTTTGAAAAGATGATTTGAGGTAAAAGTGGAGGTTGCTGAAAACATCTGCCTCTCTCCTGGCTCTCGTCCTAGACTTTCCATTCTGCCTCATGGTCTGGTGGGTCTGTTTTTATTTGTTTTATTTTAGTTTTTAATGAGAAAAATCGCTTTCTTCACTTTGGGGACGGGCGGTCTCCGAAGTTCTGGAACGGCTTCTTGGTGACCTTGAGCAGCCTTGGTGACCTTGAGCACACTGAAGCACAATGTCTTGCTCAGGGGCCAGCACTCGCCCACTGTGGCAATGTCCCTGACCCAGACGTCCCTGAAGCAAGGGAAAAGGTGCAAGGACAAGTTCTTGTGGCTCTCTGGAAGCGACTGCACTTGCGGATAGAGTGAAGGCGGTCTCGGCGGATAACGGAGGCCCTCTGCATTTTCTTGTTGGTAACCAAGCACCAGATAGGGACATGCCTTCGGTTGGAGAAAGTACCAGTGAGAGAGCTTTGCTGATGCAAACACAGATGCCCTTAATGGGGTGTCTTGAAGCCCAGACCAACCCTTGGCAGTTCCTCCCAACAGGACCCTCTTTTTGTTGTGAAGATGGTCAGCTACTTTCAGTTGGAATGCTACGTCTGAATGTCCGAATCTTCCTGGCCTCCAGGGAAAGAGAGAGCCTTGGCAGCGTCCGGGCTTCCTTATGGGCTGCACAGGGGCTTGACTGTGTATCTGTTTTTCCACCAAGGCTAACACTACACTGAGCCGGGTAGCTTTATCCTTAGTCTGTCCTCACCGCCAGTGTCTGGGTTATTCTTGGTCCTCCACATTTCCATGTGGTTATTTGGGGACCTGTCTGCCTCAATTCTCCCACCTAGGCCACTTCAGGAGAAGCCAAGGGTGCTGAAGTCTCCCTGAGAAGGACGCTGGGGGTTGTCCTCTCCTCTCCCCTACCCCCAGTTCCTTCTTCTTATCGGAGAAGCTGTCTTCCTCTACTGGGCACACAGTAACTTTCTCTGCTCCTAGTGGGGAGGGAACGGGGTTTTCCAACTACACTGTGAGGGAGGGGTGTACAACAGCTTCCCTGCACCGGTCAAGTCACACGTGGGGATGTGTCTACTGCCTCATAGTGTCCACAGGGAAAGTGGTGCCCACAGGGAAAGCTGACCTCACTCTGTCTCTCCCAGGCACAGATGGCGTGTGTGGTTTGTCTCGTTGGTTGGCCACTTCGAACCTCAGTATCACACATCAATTTTAGAGCCAGCTTGCCAATGTCTACCACAACATCCTGTTTCGGTTATGACTAATATCTCATTGGCTCTTTAATCAATGTGGGCATTTTAACCCTAAGTCTGCCAATCCATGAACACGGTCTAGCTTCTCATTCACTTAGACGTTCTCTAATTTCTCTTAGCGACACACTGAAGTTTTCAGCTTATAGGACTTGTAGTTACCTGGTCACTAAGTATTTCATAGTTTTATGCTATTGTAACTGATGTTATTATTTAAATACTGACTTTGAATTGAATCATTTAGAAGCTGATTGCTTGAAATCCACTAATCATATGACTAGATTTCAAAGATGCAAACCGAATCCCATTACGTCAGCATCTGACAGTTCACAAAAGCACTTACTTTGTACCCCACCCAACCCCCCCGAAGGAGTCATTACTGACCATCTTAAGCCTCAAACCCTTGGCTCCAGACTGCGTCTTCACACCACTAGACTGCGTCTTCACACAATTAGCACTAAGGGGCTGGGGCATGTGTTTGAGGGGAATAGTGTTGGATGAAATGCCAGCTCTATTCCCATACCAAGCACACTCAGCCTGCCTTATCCACCTGATCCTGTGACTCTCTCTTGGGGGAGAACCTGCTTAGTGTTCAAGCTGGAGGTCTCTCCCTGCTGGCTTAGCGAGCAGGAGCCTGAGTCAGGGAAGGAGGAACAGACCAAAGGGGGTCTCTCCCGCCATCATTCTGTGTCTACTTCCACAGCAGCTGACAAGTGTCGCAATTCAGAAATGACCTACCGCTCCCCTCTGTCTGTCACCAGGTGCTCCAAGGGCCATGTGACTCTAGCCTCCTCACTCACAACTGCTCTTTCAGACATTCTATGCAGAGACAAGGGGACCACCGCACTGCTGCACAGAGAGCCCTGCTGCCTCCCGGTCACACTCAGCAGACGGCTGGCTGCTTGTGGAAAATGACTTAACAGGATGGCGGTTCTGCAAAGCTCACCGGGAAAGGCTGGCATCCCTGTCCACGCATCCACCCCTCCTCACAGTCCACGCATCCACCCTCCTCCCTGTCCACGCATCCACCCCTCCTCCC
>NW_006408623.1:9944974-9953198 GCF_000296735.1 Chrysochloris asiatica | reverse complement strand
CCCTCCTCCCTGTCCACGCATCCACCCTCCTCCCTGTCCACGCATCCACCCTCCTCCCTGAGGCAACTTCTCTCTAAGGATTTTCTTTTGGTTTTTTATCTCTATTGTTTCTTCTAGATTATTTTGTTTCATCAATTAAATATGGCTTGTTCACCATGAACAATGAGGATTTAATTCTTGGTGGGCTGCTGTAGGGTAAGCACAGGACTGCTGTCTTACCACAAGTTCAGCAGTTCAAACTCACCAGCTGCTTCTTGAAAACTCTATACAAGGTCACTCACTGTGAGTCAGAACCTACTCAACAGCACTGGACAACAACAAGGACACTATCTCTCTGCCTTTTACTTGATGCTACACACACGTGCTACATGTGTGCTACACACGTGCCACACACACACACACACACCATCACTGACCCCATCCTCTCCCCCTCACCGGATCATATTTTAATTTGAATCAACAATCAGTATTGATAGGACTACAACGAAAGCAGTTCTCGGCAACAAAGCCCTTTCTTTAGGCTGTGGCTGCTTTCCCTGGGGCTCACAGCTGCCTTAGGATCTGCTTACTTAGTTCTTTAATATACACTTGTCATAGCCATCCGTACACTGCAGACCTTCGCTCAGTAGGTCTCAAGAGATCAGAGATCTGTCACTGTGACCTTCATGGAGAGCCCCTCTTAGAAACATAACCAGCTCCATTCTGGGTGGCCAACTGCTGTCTCCTCCATTACGTGGCTCTCCTCCTGGTGACAACGTGTAGCATGCAGTGTGAAATGTGGAACATGCAGTGTGTTTCATGTAGCACATATCAGACAATGTGAAGCATGCATGGAACACACAGTATGCAGAGTGTAGCTGCAGTGTGGGACGTGGAGCATGCAGCAAGCAGTATGGAGTGTGAAGCACACATGCAGCATGGAGCATGGAGCATGCAGCATGGAGTACACATGCAGCATGGAATATCTGGCACATGGCATGCAGTATGGAGCCTGTATGGAACATGAAGCATCTGGTATGCAGCATGCAGCATTTAGCATGTATGAAGCATGAAGCATGTAGCGAGGAGCATGTGGAACATGGAGTCCGCAGTGTGCAGTGTAGAGAATGTAGCATGCAGCTCACAGGGTAGAGCGTGTAGCATGTAGCATGAAATGTGAAGCGTGTAGCACGCGGCATATAGTATGTATCTGAGAACACACAGTGTGGAGCCTGGAGTGTGTAGTCAGTTCTACAGCCCATTTGCCAGCCTGGAACTCGACACTGCCACCTCCTGGCTGTGTGAGTTACAATGTCTCCACAAGCCACCCCTGTCAGGTGCCGCCAGAAGGCGCCATCGGGCCTGGACAGCGGTGCCCTCAGAGCTGGTCCCAGAAGAGGTGCTCAGTCGGTGCCGGGTGTGAGCTTGGATGTCCTTGCTGTCGGCTCTCAGCCAGGTTCACGGCTCTGGCACAGTGAGACCAGCTGAAGCAACATCACCACCAAGCAGTGTGTGGATGGACTAGGTTCGGCCAGGCCTAAGCTAATGCCTGACACTGAGCACTGGGAAGCAAAGGTCAGCTTGCACTTCCGGCTAAGTGTTCAGAAGTCAGCTTAAATGTGGTTCCTTCCCGATCACAGGTGGAGACACACTCACACTGGGATCTCCATCCCCCAGGCCTGTCCTGACAGAGGCGCCCACTGTGTCTGCTACGCCAAGGCCTCGGTCTGGGCCTCCCGTCCGCATGAGCCCTGGAACACAGTGCCCCCGGGGCAGACATCAGCTGGGAGCCTTTGCTGCTGAACTCAGTGCCCAGCATCAGGCCCACCACCAGTGTCTCTGGACTGAAAGGACAGGCTCCATGCCCGGGCACACCCAGAAAGCCAGGCCAAGCCCTCTGCTAGAGATCAGCTGCATTGGCACCTGAGGGCTCCCTGACCTCTGCTGCCCACCCTCAGGCGGTCAGCAAGCCTCCACATCTACACGCTTGCAAGTCTGCGTCATGGGTGCTCAAGTGGGGCTATGCCTCCCGGGGGCTGGGTCTACACCGCAGCTGAATAAGAGCTTCAGGGCCTGGATCCCCGCCCACCATGCTGGCACCTCATTTCCATTTGTCATCACTCCCCGGGGACCCATGGTTACCCTGGGCCATCTCTGTGCTGAAGGCTCCCTCTGATGAACACCGAGGAGACAGGCGCATGTATTTGTGAGTGTCCTCACTGCTTTTCTCAAGCACTGCAGAGTGGGGTCAGCCCAGGGACATGAGAGCCCCCAGGACTCACCTTGCCCACTGCCCCTCTGCCCTCTCTTGTCCCCTCCAACAGCAGGCCAACTTGAAGCCCCCGTCTTGCTGAGCAAACTGCTGACAACCATGAATGGCCATGGCAGAGGGAGCCCCTGCCTCCCCCTGGAGAAGCATGCCCGTCCCGCCACAGTGCAAGGGGACACACTGTAAGCCAGGACCCTGCCCCAAGCTTCACCACACAGCGTCCAGTGCTCTCATGCTCACGGGCACCCCTGGCTGGGCTCCCAGGAGGCCACCACAACCCGTGCTTGGCCCCAAAGGGTAAACTGATGTATGTATGTCAGGGCGTTTGTTGTCCCAACACTGTCCTGTGGGTAGGAGAACCCACCACATCCTTAACATGCACGGAGTCGCGGGAAAATTAACCCGTGGCAACTGTTCTCCCACCCATTTGATGGGCCAATGTCAGCTCATCTGTTAGAGGGAATAAAAAAGTCAACCCTAAATGCATAAAAAATTATGACGGAAGTCCTGAATAAAGCAGGGTCCGCAAGCTCATTGAGTCGAAAATCAATCGATCAATGAGTGAGTGGATTAGCAGCACCTCATCAGCCCCAGGAAGAATTTGCCCAAACACTGGGATTTAATGCGGCGCACCAAATTCCAACACTTTTAGGAAGTAAATAATGAAAAATCAATTCAAAGGAAAAACAGATCAAGAACCCTGGGCCCTGACGTGCCGACACATTTATTGCTGAATACCGTTTCTTGGCTGACCCGAAAACTTGGGAGGTGTTTATTTACTCTCAACACCTTCCAGAGATCAATATTTTTAATTTGGATCCCAGTTATTATTTTTCACATCACAGCAGCGGGCGCGGAGCAAAGTGGCTCATATTTTAGTGCTAAAAAGATCGATATGACAGCTTCACCTTCCCCGCAGCCCGCTGCTGCCCGCCGCACATCACCGCGTCCCGCGGGGAGGCAGGTGCCGCAGCGCTCGGCAGGTCATTACCCCGCCAGCCCGGCCGACAGCCGTGATTTAGCTGGCCACGGAGGGCCCGTTGCCCTCAGAAAACCAATCTGGCTTCTCTCACTTCATCAGCCTGTCTCGCCCACCTGAGGAAGGGAGGGAAGCCAGCCCGGGAGGACCGGTTCCGAAAGCTGGTGAGCCAAAGAGCACCTCATCTGCCCATCGTCCTCCTTCCCAGATCAAAATCTACCTAGAATCCCCACTAACTTCCCATAAATCCCTCTAAAGCCCTATTTAGAAGAGCAGACATGGTGGGGCATAAGGGACGGCCACTCAAGGCTCACCGGTCACTGCCGGGCCCAGCTGTCACCCCAAGAGTGGCCACCGGACCACTGCGGAGGGGAAATGACGGCCCTCCCCAGGAACTACCACATGGACAGAGACTGCCCCAGCCACCTGAGACCACGGGCCCCTGGTGGTCAGGTGGGGGCACAGCAGCCTATGGCCCAGGATGCTCATGGGCTGACCGAGGGGCTGCTTCAGGGATCTGCAACACCTCACCTCTCCACCGACTCATGTCACGTGCCAGATGGCCAATGCCACTTACAACTGCAGGACTCGGCCCTGTCCTGCACTGTGTGGGCACCAGGACACCTGTGACCTGGAAAATCAGGACTCTGGTCCCACTGATGCTCAGGTGACAAAGGGCAGGGCTGTTGGTATACCTAAATGTCCTGCCCAGAGCTGTGCCTAGCTGGTCAACAGCAGTGTCCAGCACACAGGAACTCTCAGACCAGTGTCCAGCCCTGCTAGCACTCCCAATTCTTCCTTCTGTCTCATCCCCTCACCCTTGGCCTAGCACAACACATGGCTCTACTGAATGCCTGCCACTTGGTGCCCACTGCCCATCCAAACTCAGCCCAGGGGACTGAGGTCCTAGAGCACACAGCCTGTACCAGCTTCTGTCCCCAGATGTCATCACCACACACCACAACAAGGACCTCGGGCTGCTGACCTCCACCTCGCTCCCTAACACTCAGCTGCCCCTCCTGTCCTGCTCGGGAACCCATAGCGCCTGCTAGCACCATGGGGCCCTCACCATTCTGTCTGGGCTGGGTGACGCTCACCAACCCAGCTCACATCCTCTGTCTGCCCTTTGGCCCCCAGTGGGCAAGCACACCATGCTGCCCTTCCTCCCAGAACACCACCTGGACCCCATCCCCAGACACGAGGCCTCAGGGTCTCGTCCAGGCCACTGCTGGTCCACCTGCCCCATCCACGGAGAGCTGTTTACTGCACACACATCTGTCAGCAGCAAGCTGCAGAGCTCCAGAAGACCACGCTCGGCCAAGGGTGACAGACTCGAGCGGAGAGCAGGCCTCAGGCCCCACTCAGAGGACACTGACCAGGGGCCTCAGCAGGACAGAGACCTGGGCTCCCAGGACCAACTGCATGCCTCATAATCTTCTCAGGATTTGATCAAATCTGACTCCCAGCTGTGGCCCCAAACTCCGAGGCCCCGCACAGTAGCAGCACCACCTGCTGGTGGGAGAGGGCGCTGGGGCTGGAAGTGTCTGCGGCCCCACACCACACACTGCGCACGGCTCCAGGTGCAGCTTCTGATCCACCGTCCTTCTGGGAACAGGCCACTCTGTGCTGATCCCTATTAATGCCTGTGACAGCATTTATGTACAAGATAAATTCATTTCAATTTCCTTGTTCAATTAATGGCCTATTATTCGAACCAGACTCAGCTGAAAATATTGCTCCGACACCATTAATCTTGCAAAAATTAAATTCTCCTCCCTCTGACAGCCAGAGGCCACCAGCTGGGGCTGGAGGAGTGGACACTGGCTGGATGAGCAGTGGCCACCCTCTAGGACACAAAGAGTCTCCACCAGCAAAGACTAATCCTGGGCAAACAACAACGGTGTCTTGGGGCGGGGCTGAGGGGACTTTTATCTCCTTTTATCTCCACATGGCAAGACAACCAGAAAACCCCTCCCCTAGGCCAGCCCTGGCAGAAGTCCAGACCATCAGGCATCTAGGACTACATGGACACGTCCCCCGCCCTCCACCTCTAGCCACCAGAGCTCCGACAAGCCAGTCACCAGGCCTTACACAGGTCACCTAGCAAATCCAGTTCCAGAAAGGAGGGCAGATGGAGCCCTCGACTTCCCCATCTTGAGCCAAGCCTTCTGAAGGCAGTGGACAGCTGGAGACCTGGTGTGGGGGCAGCAGGCCGGCTGCCCGCTCAGTGCTGACACCTGGGGTGGCTTGTGGGCCTGTCCATAGTACCAACAGGAAGATTCGGCCACACCGAGTATGGTCCAGTGAGCACGTCTCAACTGCACACCCGATGCCACAGGAAGGCTCCACATAAACCACCTCAATCCCTGGCCAGTGCCAACCTGGTGGGGAGCAGCTCTGAAACCCCCGAGGGCTGTCACGATTCAGGTTCAGCAGAGAGCCTGTGACCCACATCTGACACAGTTCTGCTCAGCAAGGAGCTCTCCGAGACCTGGCCCCCCAGACGCGTACTCATAGCATGTGTGTGTGTGTGGCCCACCGCACGCCCAGCAGCCCCGCATGCTCGGAGTGTGGCAGGAAAGGACTCACCGTGAAGTGTTCCTGGGACCTGTAGTTCTCATCCAAGTAGACACGAGCCTTGCTGTACTCCTTCATGGCGTCGCTCGACAACAGTTCCCTGGAGTGAAGAGCGACACGTCAGTGCAAAGACAACTCCGTGGCGTGGACACTGGCCATGTCTACAAAGCCACGCTGGGTGCTGGACACAAGTGATGATAGGAGCACACCGCTCCAGCCACCCCACCCAGGAGGAGCAGGCTCTGCAAACCCTATGGACCCTGATCTCACCTGGGATCACAGTTCATCTGTCTCTCAGAAGACACGGGGTTCACTAACAAGTCCCCCAAAGTAGCCAGAGCTCAAGCTATTCACCACTTGTTCCTCCATGGATAAGAAAAGGCGAGCAGAGCGGCAGATCAGACAATCAGGAAGGAGCAAAGAAGGTGCGCCTCGTGACCAGACATGGCCATGCGGGCAGTAGGTCTTCCCTGCTGTGACCCATCACACATGAGCCCCATGAAGGCAGAGAAGAGAGTGGGGTCTGTCTTCTGGGGGCTCATGTGTGATGGGTCCAGGTGAATGCACCAAGAAGTAAATCCATCAGGAAAGGGGACTGGGAGTATGTGTGTGTGTGTGTGTATGTGTGCGTGTGTGTGTGTGTGTATGTGTGTGTGTTTGTGTGTGTGTGTCTGTGTGTGTCTGTGTGTGTGCTTGTGTATGTGTGTGTATGTGTGTATTTGTGTGTGTGTGCATTTGTGTATGTGTATGTGTGTGTGTATTTGTGTGTGTATGTATGTGTGTATGTGTATGTATATATGTGTGTATATGTGTGTATGTATGTGTACATATGTGTGTATGTGTATTTGTGTGTATGTGTATGTATTTGTGTGTGTATTTGTGTATGTGTGTGTATATTTGTGTATGTGTGTATTTGTGTGTATTTGTGTGTGTATGTGTATGTATTTGTGTGTATGTGTGTGTATATGTGTGTGTATTTGTGTATGTGTGTGTATATTTGTGTATGTGTATTTGTGTGTATGTGTATGTATTTGTGTGTGTGTATTTGTGTATGTGTGTGTATATATTTGTGTATGTGTGTGTATTTGTGTATGTATGTGTATGTGTGTGTATGTGTGTATGTATATATGTGTGAGTGTGTGTGTATTGTGTGTATTTGTGTGTATGTGTGTGTATGTATTTGTATGTGTATTTGTGTATGTGTGTGTATATTTGTGTATGTGTGTATTTGTGTGTATGTGTATGTGTGTGTATATGTGTGTGTATGTGTGTGGGGGGGCTGTTCATACCAACACACTGTTTGCAACACTGCCTTAACTCTCCACCTCTCCCCAGCTAGCTCCCAACCCAGATTACTTAGGATTCTTGAATTCTAATCCCTTCTTTGGAGTCCTGGTGTGGCGCTGTGGGCTAATGCATCAGACTGCAAAGTTGTGAGACTGCAAAACTGTCTGAACTACAATGTCAGTGGTTCCAGCTCACCAGCTAGCCGCTCCTTGGAAACCCTATACAGGGTCGCTATGGGTCGGAATCGACTTGATGACACTTAACAACAACAACAATCCCTTTTTTAGGCTATTTTCTCACATCCTCATTATGTGGCATTCTGGGAGAGCTGGGGTAACGCTGACCTTGACTGAGAGAAGTAAGTCTTCTAGGCTAAGTCCCTGATTTCTCTAGCTTTCCTCCCACAGCTGAATCCTGGCTCTGACTCACAATCAGCTCGACTCCACACGTAGCCTGCAGCTCCTACCTCCACCTGAGGAACCATGAGTCAAGCTGGGTTTCTTTACAAACTGGACATTACCTGCGAACGTTTCTCCGTCTCCATGTTTAAAACAGGCCATTTCTTCCTACAGAAAAGTACGGAGACCAACAGGATACGTGCCAGAGCCCCCTTAGTAACTCTTACCATTGTTGACTTTTGCTCTTTCAGAGAGCCCTAATGTCAGAGAGTCAGGGGTGCCCTGTGCGCCCTTGTCTCACTAGAAGAAACCGCGGCTCCAGATTTGCTTACTGAAAGGCACAATTCAATTTATATCAAACACAAATAAAGCTTCTAGAGCTGGCAATGCTGCAGAATAAGCATCAAACTGCTAACCACAAGGTCGGCAGTTCAAAACCATCAGCTGCTCCTTGGGAGAGAGATGAAGCTTTCTGCTTCTATAAAGATTTACAGCCTCCAAAACCCTGTACTCGCTGGCACAAAACAACAACTGGCTGGACTTAGGAGAGGTGAAAATATCAGACAACAAGATCAGTGACTTAAACATAAAGCAACAGAGTCACTCAAAAGCGAAGCCAAGGGGCAAGAGACCTAAAGCCACAGGAGCTGAGCCAGGGCCCGTGGGCAGGAGAGCAAGGGCCCGTGGGCAGGAGAGCCAGGGCCCGTGGGCAGGAGAGCCAGGGCCCGTGGGCAG
>NW_006408623.1:9935807-9944874 GCF_000296735.1 Chrysochloris asiatica | reverse complement strand
AGGGCCCGTGGGCAGGAGAGCCAGGGCCCGTGGGCAGGAGAGCCAGGGCCCGTGGGCAGCAGTCAGTGTCTCCCCTGCACAGAGTGCGGGTTCCGGAGCATGTGGAGAGAGGGAAGGGAAGTGGACAGAAACATTCTAGGTTTGATTAAAACTATAAGCCACAGATCGAAACAGCTCAAAGAATGACAAGCAGAATAAACAAATCAAACATATCAAGCTAGAGCACAACATCATCAAATAGCTGCCAGCCAGTGACAGAGACAAAACCGAGCAGTCATAAGGGGAAAAAGGGCTCATTATAAACCAGAAAATGAAGATGACAAGAATGGCTACATTCTCATCAGGAACAATGCAAGTCAGAACACAACAAACAATATCCTCAAAGTGCTTTGAGAAACCAACTGACAAGCTGGAATTCTATTTCCAACAAAAATGCCTTTCAAAAAGGAAGACAAAAAAAGATTGTTTTCAGACAAACAAAAGCTGAGATAATTCATCAGCAACAGACTTGTGCTACTAGAGACGTGAAAGGAGGTTCTTCAGGCCAAAGGGAAAAGACACCAGAGAAGCCTGGAACGACACAAAGGGATGGGGACACGGAAGGTGCTCAAAATTACTGACAAGAGTTCTCCCTCCAAATCCCTTTAAAAGATAAATCCCTTTAATCAGCAAAAGGAGAGCAGCCTTTTGACCACTCAGCTGCAAACCGAAAGATCTGAACCCACCACCCACCACCCACCACTCCACTGGGGAAAGACGTAGCAATCTGCTTCCACAGGGATCTACAATCTGGGAAACCCAATGGGCAGGTCTAGTCTGTCGTATCGTCAACATCATGCTAAATGGAGAAAAGGCTGAAGTTAATCAAGATTTCATTTTGCTGGGATCCCACCATTAACACTCATGGAAGCAGCAGTCAAGAAATCAAACATACTGCATCAGGCAAATCTGTTGCACAGGACCTTTTTAAGAGCAAAGAAGTCAGTTTGAGGACTAAGGTGCGTTTGAACCAAGCCATGGTATTTTCAGTAACCTCATATGCAGTGAAAGCGGGACAGTGACCAAGACCGTAGAGAACTGATGCATGTGAGTCACGGTGTTGGAGGAAAATATTAAGAGTGCCATGGACTGCCAAAAGAACCAATAAATCTGTGTTGCCAGAAGTGCAGCCGGAGTGCTCCTTAGAAGCCAGGGTGGTGAGGCTTTGTGTCTTGTACTTTGGACATATTATCAGGAGGGATCAGTCCCTGGAGAAGGATGTGGTGGCAGCATGGGCTCAAGCGTCATAACAATTGTGAGGTTGGCACAGGACTGGAGAGGGTTTCCTTGTGTTGTACAGACGGTTGTCATGAGTCGGAAGGGACTCCTGAGCAGTAGGTGACCGTTTTCTCACCCCGGTAAGGAGTCCTGGATAGACTCCTGGCAGCATAATGGATTCCGAGCTGCACTGCTGACCACAAGGCCAGTAGTTCGAACCTACCAGTCACTCCATGGGAGAAAGCCGATGCTGCCTGCTCCCGTAAAGATTTATAGCCTCAGAAATCCTACACTGCCACCTCCACCAGTAAGTCCTAGTGACACAGCTGTCTCCTGTCCTACCAGGGGGCTGAGTCAGAAGCAGCGTGGTACATGCATGTCCCTGTCTAGTTGGCTCTGTGTGCTGGGGTACAACTGTACTCCACAGAGTTTTCCAAAGCAGATGATCGGGTCTTTCTTCCAGGTGCCTCTGGGTGGACTCAAACCTCCAACCTTGGGGTTAGCAGCTACATGAACTAGGGATTTCCTTAGAAATAACACATAATGAAACCAAACCCACAGCTGAGGAGTGGCTTCTGACTCATAGTGACCCTGTCTGTGGAGGGTTCCAAGGCTGTAAGTCTTGATAGGAACACACAGCCTCGTCTTTCTCCTGTGGAACAGCTGGTGGGCATGAACCAGTGAGCTCGCAGCTAGCAGCCCAGTGCCGAGGTCACATATGACACAGATACAGAGCAGGGAAGGGGTGTGAGGTGAAAATCCTCTGTTGGCAAGCCAGGAAGGGATCACAAAGCAACTGCGTGACTTATTCAAGACTGGCACGCCCCTGAGTCCGGCTACTGTCCAGCCACTGTCCGCCCCATGTTTTCCTCCAGGTGAACTGCCCAGTGCGAGGCTTGCTGACTGGTTTTGCTCTCTGCTTCTTCTGGACGACAGGCGACTAATGCACATAAACACGTTTCTCTCCTTAACATGGTTGCAGGTGTCTTCCCAGCTTGTGGCTTCACTTTTTACTTTGTTGATGGTGCCTTCTGTGAATCAAGAGGATCCTTTGTGGCACAGTGGGTTAAACGCTGGGCTGCTAACCTCAGGTCCAGTGGTTCTAATCCACCAGTTGCTCTAAGAAGAACGATGAGGCAGTCGGCTTTCATAAAGATTTGCAGCCTTGGAAGCCCTAAAGAGCGGTTCCACTCTGCCCTGTGCAGAACTGCTAAGAATAGGAATCTACTCACCAGCAGGCAGTGAGTTTGTGAAAAGACTTGGAACCTGAACAAGGTCATTCCGTCCATCTTTGTAGTCCACAGGCTGCGCTTCCGCAGCTCTATAAGGAAGTTTTAGCCTAACCCAAAAAGGGTATTTTCACCTGAAATTTACCTTCTCAAAATTTTAATTCGCCTTTGACCTTTACATTATTGGCACAGACAGAGTTCACTCCTGCCTGCAGGTGAGAGAGGGATGGTGGCAGGCAAACGAGGAGGCATCATCCCACTTCACATTTCCCACAGAGGAGAGTGCTGATCTAACTCACGGACCACACGCCCCATCCTTTGTACACCTGCCACCAAAGGTCATGGACCACACGCCCCGTCCCACATACACTAACTGTCCAGTTTAGGGAATACACACTGTGTTGCTCGTGCACTGGCCCAAGTACACCCGTTCATGGCAGGACAGTCCTCCCCTAGAGACAGTCCACACAGCTGTGCTTTCTCAGGGAGAGCACAGGTAGGGCTCTGGTATGCAGCTCCAAGCTCTGGGCCCAGAGAGGGCACCTCAGCCAGCATGCTGCAGGCTCTCAGCACCCAGCCCATCATGCAAGACACCTGGACCTGGCGTGTCCACACGCTCCAGGCAGCGTGACCAAGGTCCCAGTCCCACCTCTCCCTGCCCTCTTGCTGTCACAGAACCTCTGGTTGCATTGGCACCCTCTTTCTCCAGCAGGACCTGGTGGGCACCGGTCCCCACAGGAGCCACAAACCAGGCTGCAGGAAAAAGCCTCGTCCCACCCCGTGCACACAGGTGACCTCCCTGACCTGTGTGAGCAGACCCCTCCCCCCTCCCCAGAGGCCCAGGAGGGGCACGGGGCGCCATCGGCGGTCCCACCACTCACTTGACAAACTTGTCCACGTGCGACATGGAGGCCTCATAGTTCTTCCCTCCAAACTCCTGACAGTGAAGGCCCAGGAAGTGTGGCTTGTGGGTGTGGACGATCTGTGGGAGAAGGAGACGCAGTCAGGGAGGGGGCGCGGGGGTGTGGACGGCCTGTGGGAGAGGCAGACCCATCTCATTAGAGAAACACAGCTGAGCTCAGCAGCACTTTCAGGGCCCCAGGAAGGGGGCTGCCAGGAAGGGAGCCCCCAGGCCACACATCTAAGCTCCGCCATTCCCATGGCACCAAGTTCCGGTGGCTGGGAACCGACTTGACAGCACTCACCACCACCACCAGTAACCCCCTAAAGGCTGGTGGTTTGAACTGACCTTGCAGTGCTATGGAACAAAGGCCTGGTGAGCTGTTTCTATAAACGTGGTGGTGGTTGGCGTGGTTAGGGTGGGTGTGGTGTTGTTACGTGCCATCGAGGCGGTTCCGACCCATAGCCACCCTGTACCGCTGAGGAGCTTGAACCACCGGCCCTGTAGGTCAAACTGACCTTGAGGTCCAGCGCGTTAACCCAAGCGCCGCACCCGGACTTTACAGTCAGGAAAACACTAGGGAACCGAGCTCTGCTCTGTAGCACGTGGGGTCACCATGAGTCATAATGAACCTAAGAGCAGTGGGTTTGGGGTTTTTCTCCTTTAACAATAAAAACGAACATAAGCTTAGTATAGACACCTGGAAAAGCCCGAAAGAACAGATGATCTCAGTCACCACCTCACAGACAGAAGCAAGCATGGGATTCTGTGTGCACACGAGTGCACACGTATGTGCTTGGGTGTTTGGTGGTGCTTGTGTCTGTTTCATGTGTTCGTGTGTTCGTGTGCATATATAAATACACTCACAACATCTCTGGAATAGTCAGGTTGCCTCCCATCAGCGCTGTGAGGTGAGGTGGTGTGAGTCCTATGCCGGCGTGTGTCACACAACCTCAGAAGGAACCCATGGGGCCAGTCCTCCGAGCATGCGGAGAAACACAGGTCTGAGGAAGAACACACCCCAGGCCCCATAGCTGGCAGCCCTGGGTCAGTCCTCTAGCCCGAGCCTCATCGCCATCACGGTGCCTGGTCCCACTGGCTGTGGGCATTCTGACTTACCTCATGCCCTGGCAGTGCATCGAGTCAGCTCTGAAACCCTCCTCACACAGTACAGGCCCACCCCACACACACACCTGGACCCCACACTGGGCCGACAGTGCTCAAGCTCCTCAAAACTCACATACGGTGCTCCAGAGGAAGCCTGGCGTCTCCCTGCACTGAACAGGCTTAAACAGAACAGCATCCCGTTTGAAAGCTAACTATTAAAATGGCACAATCATGAAAATGTTGAGAAGGCAAGTGATGGGGTACTATGGAAAGAGCGCAGCACCGAGCCAGACTCCACACTCATAAATCTGACATGCACCACACACTCACAACCCACAGGAGCTCCCGGGTCCTCCCCAGGCACCAGTGGACCCTCTCCCATGACAGAAGTGAAGAGAGCTGGAGCCATCTCCAAACACTAGCTCCGTTTCCGACAGACTGCTAGGGCCTAAAAGCACAATGCAGCCACAAGTTCATCCCCATACATACTAAAGTAAGGCCTACATCGGTCATCTTTGAGTGGGGACGCTACTCCAACATAGAGGACAGAGAAGGAAGTCTGCATTTCACCGTCGTTTCTGTATCCTCTGAATCCCTGGGGAAACAGTGGAATCAAGTCTCCCAGGTAATAAATGAAGCTAGGAAGACGGAGCTGGATTGTAATTTACCCGAGGCTGCAAGCGTCTCCGGAGACAGAGAGCGGCTGTGCCCCCTAGTGGACGGATGCAGTGCCACCAGCGGGAAAGCAATTTCCGAGGGATCAAATGGGAAGCAAACACCCATTTTCAGGAAACAAGGAGATGGGAGGACACAGAATCCCCACCACAGCGATGTGGATGTGACCAACCATGTCAAGACAACGAAGAACTTGGGTTTCTTCGGCAGACAAAGTGCATGAAAAAATACAAGCAAAGACACAAAGAGCCTAGAGAATGAAGATGCACACCGGAGCGTATTCAAATAGAAGGACTAAAACCCCATTTTCCAGAGCTCCATCCTGTGTTGTGTGTAAGTAAGCCCTGAGCCAATCCCTGCCTCCAATGACAGCCAAAAGCCAAGGATGCCAACAAGTGAGCCACACAGGTAGAGGAGGTGAAGCCCAGAGAGAGGTGTCCAGTGCGGCAGTTCTACCCTCCAGACGTCACGCTAGCAGGACAGCGCAGAGCAGCACTGTAAATGCCAGGAGACTCCACCAGCTTTCTGGCCCCAAAGCCATGGAAAGGCGCTTGTGGGCTGGAGACCTGGGGGGAGACAGGTGGGAGTGGGAGCCCCAATTCAACCCACAGCAACAGAGCAAGGCCCCCACAGAAGCCCGGTCAGAGACCGACCTGAGCGGGACCAGACAGAATGCCGTGGCAACAAAGTGTAAGGAAACCTCCAGTCTGTACAAGCAAACACTCAGATACGATCCACAGTGACTCTCGGACAATCTGGGGAAAGTGACCCTTCTGAATGCCAAGACAGTCAGCACATGCCAGCCCACGATGACGGGGGTCTCAGACGCACCAAAGACTTGAAAGCAATAATTGTAACTCTGTTATGCGAGGGGGCCAAAGTGAACGTTCTTGAAGTAAATGAGAAGAATGGAAATGTCGGCGGAAAAAGGAAACTATGGAAGACAACTCAGAATTTGAGACCAAAACACACAGTTTGTCTCTGAAAATACTGGAAAGGCTCAATCACAGGATGGAAATGACGGTGAGCAGCAACTGGGGCAAGGTCAGAATGCCCAACGTCCAACATCGGGCAGCAGAAAGAAAAGTGACGTGCAGAAGGTCCCCGGACTGGATGAAGGACATGAATTCACAGATCCTGGAACCTCGGTGGATGACAAGATAAAGTCAAACAAAACCATACCTAGACAAAACATAATAAAATAAAGCAAAGCAAAAATAAGGGGAAAAGCATAGGAAAACCCCAGCATAATACATATAGGAGTTCAGCAATTTGCATGGTCATGGATTTGCCAACAGAAACCTGGGGACATCTTGAAAGTATAAAGGGGGGGCGGGGAGGTCAACCCAAAATTCAATATCCAGCAAGAACATCCTTCAAAACTGAAGGCAAAATCACAGCATGTACATCTAGACAAAGCCCCTAAGAGTCTCTGCCCGGCATACCTGCGCTCCGCCGGACTCTTCTGACGCAGAAAAGCAGCAATATGGCGAGCAACCTGGCAATGAACGCAGAGCATCTCCAAAATGGCAAGCATCGGAGGAAATAGAAAAGATTCTCTTTTCCCTCTAGAGTTCTCTAAAACACAGAGGATGAGACATTGGGGAGCTGGAGGAAATGGGGGCTGTGTCTCAATGACAGGAAATGGTAAGAAGACTCTATGGAAACTGTAAGAGCAGACCAGTGTGACAGCTCAGAGGCAGGAGGAAGGCCAGAAAGCCTCCGGTCTGGAAGCTGTGGGGAAGCAGCCCTCAGAGCTCAGGTGCTCAGAAGAGAGGAGTGTGTGCCAGTGAGAGGGACGGCATGTTTAGTTTAAAAGGGTAAACAACTGTTAGCCACAAACCGCTTCCAGAGAAAAGAAAAGGTGCAGAAAGAAGGGAAGTGTATGTAGCCTTTGGTATCTGGAGGACAAAGGGAAAAAAATTAAAACGGCAAAATGGAGACGCACAAGTCAACCCCACTGATGTGAAATCTATTCCAACTCAGCAAGCCTGCAGAACAAGAGAACTTCAAGTTTCCAAAGTTGTCACCTCTACAGAAGCAGACTGCCACATCTGTCTCCCGCAGTGGCTGGTGGGCTTGAACCATGGACCTTTCCATTAGCAACCCTATGCTTAATCCATTATGCCACAACAGCTCTTTTTGTAAGACCAAGAAAAAAACCACAAAACTGTGGTCAGCACCAGCAACAGAGCTCTTGCCCTGGGCGCTGCCAGAGAATGACAGCAGAGGGCGCTGTGGCGCTAGAAACCTTGTAAACGCCCACTGTGCAAACACTAACAGCAGAGGGCGCTGTGGCGCAAGGAACCTTGTAAACGCCCACTGTGCAAACATTAACAGCAGAGGGCGCTGTGGCGCCAGGAACCTTGTAAACACCCACTGTGCAAACACTAACCAAAGGCAGTTCAACTCAGTCTCTGCAGAGCTACCGCCAAAGAAAAAAAACCAAAATTTATACTCTAAACACATGAAAATGGCCTTTCCCCCAACCTGGAAAAACAACCATGAAGCAAACTAAAATTCTAAGTCTGCACTGCACATAGCACCAAATATATACAGACATTTAAGCACATGAAAACTACTTTGAATTCAAAAGAGACAGAGAGAGATGCACAAACAGGTGATTTACTTCCAGGCAGCAGGGGAATGGGAGAGAAAGACAAACAGTCACAGAGAGGAAGAAGGAACGACAGCATGGCCCAAGGAGAACACAATCAAACCGAAAACTCAGTAAGAGTTCAAAATCAGCCAGAGAGGAAAAGCTGGTGCACACAAAAAAAGTTTTAAAATAAGAAAAAGAAAATGGAGACAAAGAAGGGATCATGATTTGTTACTATGAGAGCCACTGCTGAAAAGCAAGCCAGCGGACCAGGATTAACACTTAAAGTTAGAATCCAAGACTTGCCCAACACTGACAGGGCTGACTCCCTAAGACAGCCTGGTGAGAGGATTTCAGAGGTGAAGACCAAGTCCTCAGAGCACCAGGTCACAAAGGGCAGGACGTACCAACACTCAGACTTGACCAACTGTGGTGCAGCCTCTGGGGAAACTCTCAGTGCAATAGTATCAGCCTGAGCCAACCCGGCCAGCCAGGCTTCCCTCCAAGCATCACAGCTCCAGAAAAGCAGCCATCACCTGTAAACTGAGCAAGCGCTGCCCCAGCCAGCCCCTCCTGAGGAGTGTGTCATGGTGCGATAACAGAGACAAAGGATTCTAGGCTTGGAGGGTCCCACAGAGGAGCCCTGGTGGCATGCTGGGGCAAGCACTGGCAAGACAACAGAAAGGTAGGCAGTTGGAACCCACCAGTCTCTGTGAAGGAAAGATGAGGCGTCAGCTTCCACAGATAAAATTACAGTGTGCAACCCTGTGGGGCAGTCCTGCCGTGTCCTGCAAGGTCCCCATGTGAGCCGGAACTGACTCAATGGCAGTGGTTTGGGGGCTCCCATATCCAGAGCCCGCTAGGAGCGCTACGAGAACGCTGGGCTGGCAGGGAATTCCACCAGAGAGTCAGTGAGGGGATGGCGGAAAGAGCATGCTTCTCGCTGAGCCGGCAGCAGGGCTAGTTTGGGGTCTAATCTGGGGTCTTTCCTGGTTTCTTATTAGCAACAAAAGGGGAAGGAGGTGAGGCTGTTTCTCAAGACCCTCCACTTTGTGGGCCCGCTCTGCAGTTACATCTGGTGGCCAGCGTGGTGACAGTGAGGGGCTGACGCTGCATCATCCAGATGAATTTGCTCAGGGATCTACAACACTCATCACTGACCTGCACAGCCATGATGGGAGTTCATGCCTGTGCACATACACCATACACATCTACATACACTACACACGACGGGGCTCATCACGCCTGTGCACATACACCACACACATCTACATACACTACACACAACGGAGCTCATGC
>NW_006408623.1:9935381-9935707 GCF_000296735.1 Chrysochloris asiatica | reverse complement strand
ACTACACACGACGGGGCTCATCACGCCTGTGCACATACACCACACACATCTACATACACTACACACAACGGAGCTCATGCCTGTGCACATACACCACACACATCTACATACACTACACACGATGGAGCTCATGCCTGTGCACGTACACCACACACATCTACACACACTACACACAACAGAGCTCACGCCTGTGTGCATACACGACACACATCTACACACACTACACACGATGGGGCTCATCATGCCTGTGCACATACACCATACACCACACACACTACACACGACGGGGCTCATGCCTGTGCACATACACCACACACATCTACACA
>NW_006408623.1:9930290-9935011 GCF_000296735.1 Chrysochloris asiatica | reverse complement strand
GCCTGTGCACGTACACCACACACACTACACACACTACACACGACGGGGCTCATCATGCCTGTGCACATACACCATACACCACACACACTACACACACTACACACGATGGGGCTCGTGCCTGTGCACGTACACCACACACCACACACATCTACACACACTACACACCACTGAGTTCACACACACACACACACACACACACACGTTTGTGTTCACTCACATGCACCACACAATGGAACTGATGTGCACACACTACACACTACAAGCTCACTTGACCCCACTGTCCTTAGTTCATCTCAACTCAGCAACCTTACAGGATTTCCAAGATGGAATCTTTACAGAATCAGAAGGCCTCATCTGTCTCCCATGGGGTGGTTGGTGGGTTCGAACTGCTGACCTCTGCGTTAGCAGGCAAGTGCTTAAGCACCACACCACCAGGGCTCCTTCTTTAATGCTGGTCAGTGACAGCAGAAAACGACAAACTCAAAACAGCCTATCAGAAGATGGGAAGGTGAGTGATACACGGAGGGACAAGTATTTGCTTTGTGACTTCAGCTCTGGGACAGCAGGGAGATGGAAACGCTTCGCTGGCGACTTGGGGAGGCCTGAGATGCCGCAGGGGCAGCCGGGAGAGGGACCAACTCCCAGGGAGTGAGGGCCGGCCGAGACAGGTGACAGAGTCTCAGCAACGTCCTAAGTCAACAAAGGTAGCAGGCAGTCCTACACTGGCATCCAAAACAGACTTCTGAAATCCGAAATTCCAGCAATCCTTGCTGTAGGAGGGCAGTCGGCTGAGACAGGCGGAGGAGGAAGCGGAGACCGACTTGTAGCCCCACCCACTTCCGGGGTGTAAACCCGCCCACGCTGGCCAGCCTCCAGCTCCAGGCGGCCTTTTACTGAATATGGAGCCCCACAACACTCCTCATCTCAACTGTGAGGTTGGCCCAGGACGGGGCAGTGTTTCCTTCCGTTGTGCACAGGGTCGTTATGAGTCGGTACCGGCTCAGTGACACCTAACAACAACCTCGTCTCAGGAACACAGGCACTAGGCCCAGGCAGGTAAAGAACCAGAAGCGAGGGATTGGGGGCATCTGTGGCCTGTGCGCCCAGTCAGGTGTTCAGCTGCAGGCTTCTACCATCTAATCTTTAACTTCATACTGAGAACTGGCTCTGAGAGCCCCGAACACCCCACCGTGCTCTAACATATAGCTCTGTAGCCACGAAGGGGGTGGGCAGGGAGAACCAGGACAGAGCACAGCTTTCCAGAGGCCACACACAGGCTGTCTCCGTGCCCGGTGACCTCACCCTCTGCCCATCTATCCGTCTGCACCTTCCCTGGAACACTCAGAATGAGTGTCCGGATAAACAGCATCATGAGAAGTCATGGACTGAAGTGGTGGCCAGTCCTGTGCGGAACCCGTGTGGTAAGGGGCCACACATGCCCACTCTGATCCCAAGATCCAGAGAACTGGCAGACAGCCTGCACTGGTCCCCACAGCAGACGGCACCTGGACTGTCCTGAGGCTAAAGGGGCCAAGTTGCTCCCACGTGCAAACCTGAAAGCTCCTGTGTGTGGCTCAGACAAGACGTCAGCTTGCCAACAAGAAGCTGCAGAGATACAACCCTGGAGGGCACACTTCTGCCCCAAGGCCTGTGTAAACACAGGAGGCCTTCACTGTGGGCAGCAAGGGGAGTCGCTGCCTCAAATCTGTTCCTGTTAAGTGCCATCAAGTCAATTCTAACTCATGGCAATCCTATACCAGGTTTCCAAGGAGCAGGTGGTGGGTTTGAACCACCAGCATTGTAGTTAGCTGTCCAAGACCCCAAATCTGCATGTGTTCAACTGTCATCCTTCAGTTGAGAAGGAACTGATAAAGGTGCACAAGCTCTTTGATTATGCCTCCTTGGTGCAAGCTCTGCAGAGACATGATGGAAAAGGGGAAAGTGACGTGCTGGCAAGAAGGAGCTCAGGGGTCAGCAGTGCACAGGTGCCAACTACCTGCACAAGGCGCCACGACACCACATCTGACCCAGCAACGCACAGGGCAAGGAGCAGAGGCAGCACCATAGGAGGCAGTGTCCAGCCCCCAGGCCAAGCAGCAGTCCATCCAGCGCACTGTCCCCTCCACTGGCCTAAAGCCAGTCCTAAAAATAGAGGCAGCCAAGCCTGTGAGGCTCCACCAGGCGAGGATCAGAGTGACCTAAAAAGGAATTCCTCCTGTGCACCGGCAGGCCGGAGTTCAGCAGCAGCGTGAGGAGGAGGGCCAGCCAACCGGCCCGCCCACAGAGCCATGCAGACTTGGTGACAGGAGAGCCGGCGGCAGCCTCCACCAGGCTTCCAACAACGCTCTCCTCCTGGACAGCTAGCTCATGGCCGGGGGCCAGCAACAGGTCCACACTATCCTGGCCACCCTCAGTACTGTGTCCAGCATGGCCCTGGCCCCTCACACGTTAGGCAGTCAGGCACACAAACACAGTTGAACAGGAGACAGACAGCAGCCGCCCACCCAGCAGGGTCTAACAGCGCCCTCACTGTCACATGGTCTGCCTCAGCACTGAAACCACCAGAGAGGGACACCACCAGAGGCTGAAAGGGCGCAGAGCACCACAACACTCACGGAAAAATGAGATGAATGGGTAATGGAATGTTTACACCAACTACTGGAAGACCCCTCGTATTGACTGTGGGCATAAGGTGGTCCCACCACTGTGGCATTTCTCAACAACCTAGACATACATCAACCCTACGGCACAATACATTCACGAGAAATTACCCAAGAGAAACAAAGTCACATTCACAGCCAGCCTTGCGAAGAAGGCTCATGCACCTCCCTTCAGAAGGGACAGCATGTAAATGCCCAGGAGGACACACATGATCCCACGAGCAGACAGGACTAAGGGCTCTGCTGTCACACCCGCCAGTGCAGAGCCTCAGCACCACCTACAGGACACAGGGCTGGATAGGTTCTGTGTACCCAGAGACACGAAGCTCTGCTGACTGAAATCAACAAAACCTGGACCTTCCTCATCTCAGCCCAGGGCACCTTGGGAGCAACAGGTCCTGGCCCCCATGGAGGGGGTCACATTTCTTCCTGGCAGTAGCAGCGAAAAGAAACCTTAAGAACCCATTTTGAGTCCTCTGATTAGGCAAAGATTTCGAAGCTACAAAACCAAAAAGCACAATTTATCAAAGAAAAAAAATTGACATATTGGAATCGTTGTAACTAGGCTCTTCAGCTCTTCCTAAGATCCTTTCAAAGGATGTCAAAATATTTGCACATCACATATTTCATGGAGGACTTGTGTTTTAAATACATAAAGAACTCTTAAAAAGTCAATAATAAGCAAAAAACAAAACAAACAAATTAGAAGTGGACAAAAGATTTGAATAGACACTTCACCAAAGATGACACAGATGGCAATAAACTCATAAAGTTCAATATCATCAGTCATCTAGGAAATGCAAATTAAAACCACAATGTGGTAACAGTGAGTATGTGTTTCATTGGCTAAAATCAAAGAATCAAACCCACAGCCAACGCTCCCCAGGGCTGCGAGAACCGAGCAGGTGGGCTCACGCTGGCGGTGGGCTCGCAGAGTGCACCATACCTGGAGAACCACTGGTCATTTCTTACAGAGTTCAGCATAGACATACCACATGACCAGATAGCCCCACTCCACGTGCCCACATTAACTCCAACTGTGTGTTTGCACAGAAACCGTGTGGCTTTCTCTGCAATCCCTGAGGCAGGTGAGTGGACAAATTGTCCCTGCTGGGAAGTGAGTACCTTTAGCAGCAACCACGAGGGGCCACAGTCCCACAGCAGTGAGTGAATGTGGGGCTATGGTGCTAAGTATGGGAACTGTTTTGCATCTGGATGTCTAATGCTCCAGCACCATTTGTTGGAAAGACGACCCTTCCTCTATTAAACTGTCCGCCTTCACTAAAACTCAATGGTGTGTGCACGCCAAGACTACCTTCTGCCTGAGGCATCCTGTCTTAGTTCCTGAGCTTTGTAATAACTCGAGAAACCGGAACATGAGCCCCGAAACCTTATTGCTCTTTCTCAGTGTGGTTTTGACTACTGTAGCTACACTGGGTCACCATGTTGCATTGTCCTAGAAGCCCCAGCAGGGTTCTGGAGCAGATGGTACTGAGTCTGTAGAACGGACAGTAGAAACCAGCACGCTGCTAACACTGAGTCTCCCCAGTCCCAGACATTGCTCCCTGTTGTCTTTGAGCTCACTGACTCCCACTGCTGTTGATTGGATTCTGACCCAGAGTGCCCCCTACAGCACGGAGTACGATTACTCCCCAGGGTTTCCGAGACTGCCAATCTTTACAGAAGCAGACAAGACTCATCATTCCCCAAGGAGCGACTAGTGGGTTTGAACCACAACCTTGCAGTTAACAGCACAACACTTAACCCACTATACCACCAGGGCTACTGTCTTTGATGACTGGTCCTAATTTACAGGGTACAGACCCTGACATATTTTATGAGCTTTATATAGAAGTCATTAAGAAGACAAGAAAGAAGGCAAAGGTCAAAATGGATGTCAGAGGAGACTCTGAAACTTGCTCTCCAGCGTAGAGCAGCTAAAGCAAATGGAAAAATTGAAGAGGTCCAAGAGCTGAACAGAAAATTTCAAAGATTAGCTCGAGAAGATAAAGCTAAATACTATAATAAAATATGCAAAGATTTAGAGTTAGAAAACCAAAA
>NW_006408623.1:9908467-9928710 GCF_000296735.1 Chrysochloris asiatica | reverse complement strand
AGGTTGGCCCAGGATCGGACATTGTTTCATTCTGCTGTGCATGGGGTCGCTATGAGTCGGCTCCGACTCGATGGCACCTGACAACAACAACAACATATTGAAGTATTTTATGTTTGTTGTTATTGTTAAGTGTCATTGAGTCAATTCCGACCCACAGCGACCCTATGACAACAGGACAAAGCACTGCCTGGTCCTACACCATCCGCACTGTCATTACTGTGCTTGAGCCCATTGCTACTGACACTGGGCCACTCCATCTTGTTGAGGGTCTCCTTATTTTTCGCTGAGCCTCCACTTTACCAAACATGATGTCCTTCTCCAGGGATTGGTCCCTCCTGATAACATGTCTGAAGTATGAGCGACAAATTCTCACCATCCTGACTTCTAAGGAGCATCTAGCTGTACATTTTCCTCTGTGCTCTTGAACACCTGAAAGAGGTCTTGTGTAGGAGGTTTGCCTAACACAATACATCGTGTGGTTTCTCGGCTGCTGCTTCTGTGAGTGTTGACAGTGGCTATGAACCACAGTGAAGCAGTTCAAGTCCACCGGGGGCTCCATGGAAGAATGATGAGGTTTTCTGTCCCCGTAAAGATTGACAACCTCAGAAGCCATATTGGTGTTAAGTGCCATCGAGTCAGCTCCAACCCATAGCAACCCTGTGGTTCCAACAGACTTTGCAATCCTGCATATTACCCCAGAGTGCCACACCAGAAGCCACATACAGGTCACTAATAGGAGGAAGGGACGGACTCTGGCACATAACCACAACCATCACAGTCAAGAATAGCTGACACCGACCGCTATTATTCAAACTTATGCATCAACCACTAAAGCCAGTGAGGATGAAATTCAAATTCTTCTGTTTGAATTTGATCAAATATTCAATGAAGAGACATTGATAATTACTTGATGATTGGAACTCAAAAGCTGAAAACAAAGAGAAAGGGTAAGTAGTTGGAAGCTATGACCTTAGTGATGGAAACACTGCTAGAGATCACATGACAGGATTCTGCAAGACCAAAGACTTTATTATTACAAATACCTTTTTCAACAACATAAATGGTGACTAGTCACATAGGCCACACAGAAATCAAATTAACTAATCAGTGGGAGGAAATGATGGAGAACCTCAATTTCAACAGCCAAAACAAGGCCAGGGACAGATTGTGGAATAAATCATCAATTGTTTAATTGTAAGTTCAGGTTGAAGTTGAAGAAAATGAATACAAGTCCATGAGAACCAAAATATGACCTTGGAAACATCCCATCTGGATTTAGAGATCCCCAACACATTTGAATAATCAGACACTAATGACCAAGACCAAATGAACTATGGATGACCTCAAGATCATCCAACAGGAAGAACACAAAAGGTCATTAAAAAGACAGAAAAGACCTAAATGGATGGCATTAAGAAACTCTGAAACTTGCTCTTGAGGACAGAGAAGCTAAAGCAAATGGAAGAACTAAAGAAGTGAAAGAGTTGAACAGAAAATTCCAAAGGGCCACTCCAGAAGGCAAAGTTAAGTACTAGAGTAAAATGTGCAAAGACCTGGAGTCATAAAACAAAAAGGGAAGATATGCTCAGTATTTTCAAGCTGAAGGAACTGAAGAAATAATTCAAGTCAAGGGTTGTAATATTGAAGGGGTCTACAGGCAAAGTACTGAATGCAGGAAGCATCAATAGAAGAAGGAAGGGATATAGAGTCACTGTACCAAAAATTACTGGTCAGTTCTCAACCACTTCAAAAGACAGCATATGGTCATGAACCAAGGTATTAAAGGAAGAAGTCCAAGCTTCACTGAAGGCATTGACAGAAAAAAAGTTTCCCTTGTTAACAGAATACAAATTGAAATGCTTCAACAAACTGAGGCGACCTTGGAGGCACTCACTCATCTATGCCAAGAAACTTGGAAAACTGCTAGCTGGCCAACCGATTGGAAGACAGTCATATTTGTGCCCATTCCAAAGAAATGTGACCCAACAGGATTTGAAAATCATCCAACAATGTCATTAATACCACATGCAAGTAAAATTTTGCTGACGATAAGTCAAAAATGACACTTGAACTGGGAGCTGCCAGAAATTGGAGCCGGATTCAGCTGAACACGTGGAATGAAGGACATCACTGATGTTAGATTTGGGCTAAAACCAGAGAATACCAGAAAGATGTTTACTAGTGCTTTATTGATTATGCGAAGGCATTTGACTGTGTGGATCGTAGCAAACTACTAATGACCCTGCATAGAATGGGTTTTCCCGAACGCTTCACTGTGCTCATGAGGAACCTACACAGAACATAGGAATACTGAATGGCCTAAAGTCGGAAGAGGTGTGAGGCAGGGTCCTACACCATATTTATTCAATCTGTACGCTGAGCAACTAATTTGAGAAGCTGAAATACACAGCACCAGGACTGGAGGAAGACTCATTAACAACACGCAACAAGCAGATGACACAACTTTGCTTGCTGGAAGCAAGAAGACTGAAATAGTTACTGAAAAAGATCAAAGACTACAGCCCCCCAGTATGGATTGCCCCACAATGTAAAGAAAACAAAAATTCTCACAATTAGACCAATAAATAACATCATGATAAACAGAAAAGATAGAAGTTATCAAAGACTTCTTTTTTCTTGAATCAACACCCATGGAAGCAATAGTCGGGAAATCAAAAGACGAACTGCATTAGGGGAAATCTGCTGCGAAACCTCTCTTTAAAGTGTTACAGAGCAAAGGTGTCAGTTTGAGGCCTAAGTTCGCCTGACCCAAACCATGACAGTTCCAACTGCCTCATATGCATGTGAAAGCTGAACACTAACGAATAAGGAAGACCACAGAAGAACAGATGCATTTGAATTGCGATGTTGGCAAAGAGTAACGAAAATGCCGAAAATGCCGTGCACTGCCAGAAGAATAAATAAATCTGTCTTGGAAGAAATGAAGCCAGAATGCTCCTTTGAAGTGATCATGGAGAGACTCTGTCTCTGGTACTTTGGACATGTCAGGCGGGATCAGTCCCTGGAAGAGGACATCATGGTTGGTACAGTAGAGGATCAAAGAAAAACAGGAAGACCCCCCCAATGCGATGGACTGACAGCAACAGTGGGCTCAAACATCACAGCAACTATGAGGGGGGAGGGCAGCATTTTGTTCTATTATGGATCCAGTCCATAGGACGTGAAACTGACGACGCAGCACCACCACCACCAAACTGTTAGAAAGCTTTCTATACTGACCTTGTATGTTACAAATGGAATACATTTACTGACAAATAAGGTTTCTGTGGCTTTTCATAATTTTCTACATAGTCAATCACGTCTTCTGTGAATAAGGGTTTTCTTTTTTCTTTTCCAGTCTGTGTGACTTCTATTTCTCCTTGTACAATCTTCACTACAATACTGAGCAGGAGTGGATAGAAGGTAGACAGAGGCAAATGCTTTCTGTCTGCTGTTAAAAGCCAGTTATGGTCACATCCACTCCAACACGCAGCAAGCCCAGGCACATGGGAAAAGCGCTGCGCTCTCTAGGGCTTCAGAGTCTGGCTGTTCCGAAGTGGATCCTCAGTTGAAGCATCTCTGGGTGGTCTCACACCTGCAGCCTTTCAGATAACCGCAGGTTAACCATTTACTCTACCTAAGGACTCCATGATGATGTGGGCCCAGCATGTTAACCATTCACTCCACCCAGGGTGCTCCGGGATGATATTAGCTGTGTTGTTGTTGTTAAATGCAGTTGAGTTAATTCTGACACACACACATATATACATATATTGTGTGTCTATGTACATTTTATATATATATATATACACACACACACACACAATATATATATACATATACATGTGTGTGTGTACATACAAACATACATACATACATGAAGAGCTTCAAAATGTTCATGGGGAAAATGGAATTTTCTGAAGCTCCCTCATAGACCTGTGACTCAGCTATGAAAGCTGACATGTGTCTAGGTTGGTGGTTCAAACCACCAGCCACTCCTCAGAAACCCTATAGAGGGTCGCTATGAGTCCAAACCTCAAAAGTGACTCAATGGAACTACTCAGCAGTTGACAAGAATCATCTGAAGAACAGGACATCAAGACTGAAGGAAGACAACCTATGATGTGAAAATGCCACAACCTTGCATTGTTGTTGTTGTTGTTAAGGGCCATGGAATCAGTTCTGCCTCACAGCGAGCCTGTATAGGGTTTCCAAGGAGCGGCTGGTGAACCTCTGGCCTTGTGGTTGAAACCAACTGTGCAGTCCAGAGCTTTGTCCCCACTGCATCACACCAGGACTCCACCTGAAATATTTACTGATGAAAAATAAAGACTACAGCCTTCAGTATGAATCCTATCTCAACCTAATGAAAACAAAAATCCACACAACCGAACCATTAGCAGCAGCATGATCAATGGAGAAAAGATTTTAGTCGTCACGGATTTCATTTTACTTAAATCTACAACCAACACCTACAGAAGCAGTAGTCAAGCATCAAAGGAAATATTGCATTAAGAAAATCAGCTGCAAAAGACCTCTTCAAGGAGCAGAGATGTCAGCTTGAGGACTAAGGTGACCTGGCCCAAGCCATGGTATTTTCAATTACCTCGTAAGCATGGAGACTGTTGTTGTGTGCCACCAAGTCGGCTCCAACTCCTAGCCTGTCCAAGATCCAGTGCTTATACATACAGCGCCACACCAGAGACAATGACTAAGATAAGAAATTAATGTACTGGAATTACGGTAGGCGAAGAATATGGACTACAGCACGTACTGTCAAAAGAGGAAACCACTCTTTCTCGGAAGAAGCACTGGCCGGTTGCTCACTCAAAGCGAGGGTGGTTAGATTTCATCTCACAGATTTCGTACCTGCTGCCTGGACCGACCTCGTAAAGTCGAGTCAACAACAGAGGAAGACCAAGCTGCAATGACTGTGAAGATGCAAACTGCCCACGGAGTGCTTCCTTCCTTTGTACACAGGGTTGCTATGAGTTCGGATGACACTAAAGCCCCTGACAACTACAACTCATTCCTGGGAGCTGGAGGGGACTGAGGACCCAGTCTTCATACGGCCGCAGACCCAGCCTGTCACATGGGCGGGCGAACAGGGTCACATGGCATCACACTGCAGCTCCATGACAACACGGTTGCCTTAGAACAGCAACGAAGGCCACAGGAGGTTCAAACACCCCGGGACAGCCCAGTCCACAGGCCAGGAGTGCAGGCCAGGGAAGGGCCACCCTCCTGAGGCTGGCTCAGCTCTCTTGGCCACTGTCCTGGTCCCTCTAATGAGGAATTGCCAACAACAGTACTTTGTACCAATACCTTCAGTCAGCTGCCTTGAGTCAGTATAACCTACCCTTTCCCAGGCCTCACTCCCTCACCTGAGGGCCACAAGTGACACCGCTACCACCACACAGAATACATGGGATCCCAGGGGTGAGGACCACGTCACCTCACGGGATCCCAGGATGAGATGTGGGCGGAGTGTTGGCAGTCTCTCATGAAGGCTCTTTCTGCAGACTCTTCATGGCAGATGCAGGGACAAGCTCCCAGCCATTCTAGACTTCATGCACGAAGGGGCTTGTCCTCAGCTACGGTTGTATCTCTCTTGGCAAGAAGCCCAGGGGTCAGCATGAGGCTATAGGAAGGCCACACTCCCTCTGGGCAGTAATGATAACACGGCAGCACCAGCCACGTGTGGCTACTGAGAACACCACTGTGGCTGCTGAGAACGGAGCTGAATTTTTTTATTGTGTTTCATACACTGTCCTTGGTACCACAGTGTACCACCCAGGACACAGAAGCCAGGGGACCAAGGTGCCAGGACAGCGAGGACGAGGAACCCCCAAATCTACATGCACATACACACACATACACATGAGCACACATATTCCCTGCCCCCTGCCTTCTAACTCAGGCACCTGCACCCCAGATCCGCAGTAGGATAGGGCAGGCGGCTTCTGCCCACTCACCGGTCAACCAGCCAATCTCCCAGCCATCTCCCTGCTCCTTCCTGTCCCACCAGACACCCCAAGCCTGTGACTCACACGGTCCTGGACACATGGCCCGGGCACTCCACCACGGACACTGGCCTGGTTCTCAGGCCCCTCAGCAGGCCACCCACCATGCAGCCCTGTGACTCTCATGAGACCTCTGGCCTGGACTTGAGACCCTCCCCTACTACTGACCTCTGTGTGTCCTCACGTTTGCATACACACACCAGTCAGACAATGCACACAGCCAACCCCCAGTCTGGCACGTCCTGAATCTTCAAACACTCACTGACGTGGAGTCTCCAGAGGGCTTAGAACCCTTTTGCTGAAGCCACTCATCCTACTGGGTCTTCCAGTGTCCACACTGCCCTGTGCGCTCAGCCTGGCTGGCACTGTTCCAGAGCACTGTGCAGGCCCACAAACACCACCTCACCCCAGGCCTTGGCACAATGGTTCCCAGACCAGGTTGAGAACAAGACACCACATCCGGGAAACACAGCGGAGAGTCATGAATTAGGAAGTCCACAGACTACACAGAGCATTTCCTACCTGATAAAACTCCCGAAGCCAGTTCTTCTGCAGGTTTTCTGGCTGAAAGGAAAGAGAAAACAAAATGTTAGACCGAGGAAAAGCTATAAGCAGAAGCTACCGTGAGCAAACCCTCCACAAGCTGGCCGTGGGGAGTGAGACTGCGGCGTGATGGGGCTTCAATGCTGCAGCAGCAGATTTGTTACAGACAGACCCAGGTAGCAGGTCAGGAGCCACGGAGGTCATGGGGCAGCAGAGATTCCCCAGCCAGGTCAGGCACCCTACCCATGCAGTGGTGGTGGTGGTGAGGTGCTGTGGAGTCGGTTCCGACTCATAGCGACCCTCTATAGGGCTTCCAAGGCTGTAAATCTTTACGGAAGCAGAAAGCCTCATCTTTCTCCCGCTCTTTCCCAATAGTGATGGTTAATTTTATACGTCAGCTTGTCTAGACTATGATTCTCTCTCTGGTTGGGCCAGATCCTGGCCCAGGTAGGTGAATGGTGAGATGTAGAGGTATCATGCAGTGATTGGGATGGGATGGGATGGCATCATGGGATGAAGTCAGGGGCTGACGATGGCATGGACTGACATGATAGGATGGCGTGTGGGTTGACGGGATGGGGTAATAGGCTGACGCGGTGGGTTGGCGAAGTGGGATGGTGTACAGGCTGGCACAATGGGTTGACGTGGTGGAGACTAATTTGGTGGGTTAACTTAATGGGCTCACATGATGGGCTGACGTGGTAGGTTGATGGGGTAGGATGAGACATGATGTGACAATGTAATCTCCTTCCCTGAAGGGATGTGATGTGATCATCCAATCAGTTAAAAGATAAGTCTCCCTGGGTGTGTGCTCTGGCTCCAGACATCAGTGAATGCTCTGGCAGAGTGCTCTCGCTCTCTCTTTCTCTCCCCATCTCTTTCTCTTAACCCTGCACTCTTCTTGCTACTCGACCTACAAAGCTGAGGACATCTGACCAGTTTTTGGCCTATGGATCTTGTCCAAAGCCTGTGAAAGTCTCTAGTTGACTTCTCCAAGTGTCCTGAAGATAGAATTGTGTACAAAGTACTAAAGGCAGAGAACTTGGACGTGGAGCAAGAGCCCTGAAGACCACAGAAGGAAGGACCAAGGACAGTGTATGCATTTATCAGTGCCCAAGAAGGGGATGGTCAGCCCCACCCAGCTCAGAGTGCACACATGGCAAGGCCAGCTCCATGCAGCCCCACCCTGTCCAGCCCCTGGTCCTCCACACACCAGGCCTCCCCATCTCATCCTCACACACAACCAGAGGAAAGCAGAATAAAACAACAAGTGGGGTTCTAAACCATACAAAGTAGCAGAGGACCCGCAGAGAATGGGCAGCAGGTCGAGTCACTAAGGAAACGCACATCAAACCACACCCACACGGACACCAGAAAGAAGAGGAGCGAGATCGGAGCCCTCCTACACTACTGGACACCCCACGGCCCTCAGGCACTGCTGGTGGGATGTCAGATGGCTCCACCAGACTGCCACCGTCAGCCAGTTCCTCAAAACGGTAAACACAGTCACCAAATGACCGAGTAATTTCACTCTTAGTATGTACTCAAGAGACTTGAAAACGTATGTCCATACAGACCTGAGTCCACGGGTATTCACAGTGGCACTAAGCACAAAGTACCCCAGAGCCCATCAACAGATGATGGGTAAATGAAATGTGAGCCATGTAGACAACAGACTCTGACTCAGCCGGAAAAATCAATGAGGTCAGGTAAAGGCTGCAAGGTGCATAGTGTGAGTGAGAGAAACCAGACACAAAGACCCCTAACACCAGGGGGCGACGGAGAGGAGCCAGGGCACGCCTAACATGACCTCCCCCCCATAAAATGCTCTCACTCAGAACCCACAGAGACAGAGGGTAAAGCGGTGGTTGCCAGGGGCTGGGGAGGGGGGCTGCTAAGGAGACGATGGAAACGGTCTCAGATGAGACTGGGTGATTGCTGCACAGCTCTGCAAATACACTGAAACCATGGAATCGTGCACTTGAAACACTTCACACTACCCATACTGCATTTCAAATACAACTGCTAAAAAGGGAATTCAGTTCTAAGCCGTCAGGCTGGTGGTGGTGTGTGCATGGGGTCATCAGAAGCGGCATCTTGACCGTTCCCCGTAGGGTTCCCATGCTGTTGAGGGGCGCGGAGCTCCAAGTCTTCTCTCCTGCAACACAAGCAGGTTGTCAGCACCTAAGTGTGGTACCACTAGGACTCCAGAAACGCTCTTGTCATGGCTGCGGTGCTTCAAGTCAGTTCTGACTCACAGGGGACCTTGTAAGGGTCTCCGAGAGTGGCTGGTGGGTTTCAACTGCAGACCAGTCCAGTGCTTAGCATATGGCTCCTTGTAGGTGTTGTCAAGTTGGTTCCAACTTACAAAGACCCTATCTGGATATAGGGTTTCTGAGGAGTAGTTGGTGAGTTTGAACCACCGACCTTGAGGTCAAGTGCTCATCCTAGAGCGACGCAGTTGGCATGCTGGAATTGATGTTGTTGAGTGCTGTAGAGTCACTTCAGGCCCATGATGACCCTGTATAGGGTTTCCGAGGAGCGACTGGTGAGCCTGAACCACTGACCTTGAGGTTCAAACCAACCTTGCAGTCCAGCGTATTAACCCACAGTACCACACCAGGACTCCATAGGGTTTGCCTTTAGTGCTGGAGGAGACTATTGAAAGTGCCATGGGCTGCCAAAAGAACAAACAGATCCGTGTTGGAAGAAGTGCAGCCAGAGTGCTCCTTGGAGGCCAGGATGGCCAAACTTCGTCTCTCATACTTCAGACATATTGTCATGAGGGACCAGTCACTGGAGAAGGATATCATGTTTGGTAAGGTAGAGGATCTCTGGTAGCGTAGTGGTTACGAATCGGGCTGCGAACCTTAAGGCCAGCAGTTCAAAACTACCAGCCGCTCCGTGGGAGAAAGATGAGGCTTTCTGCTCCCGTAAAGATTTACAGCCTTGGAAACCCTGTTCAGGGTCGATATGGGTCAGAACTGACTCAACAGCACTTAACAACAACAAGGTAGAGGGTCAGAGAAAAAGAGGAAGACCCCCAGCGAGATGGATTGGCCAAGTGGCAGCATCGATGGACTCAAGCATGGCAACAATAGTGAGGTTGGCCCAGGATCGGGCAATGTTTCGTCTGTTGTGCACAGGGTCGCTATGAGTCGGTACCTACTCAATGGCACCTAACATTAACAACAACAAAAGGGAAAGAAGGGCAGAGCTGGGTGGGGCCGCATAACTAAGCAGCTTCCAATCACCACTGGAACTAGGGACACTGGGAACCATGGTGACAGGCACCCCAACTTGGAGAGAAACAGAGCTACAGGGATACCCTCCCAAGCTGGCCTCTCCCCAAAGATTACACAGAGCAGCCAGGCTTCACCCAAAACTCAGAGGTTCTACAGACACCAGAAGTAAAGAGGGATCCCAACCAGACCCCGTCCCCCTTGAGCTTCCTGTCCCCCTGGCCTCCTATCCCAGCCCGCAGGGAATCTTGGTAAATGTGTGCGGTCTGGAGACAGAGGGTGTCAAGGAAACTGCAGAGAGAGCAAAGCAAGTAGCGACAGCAGCTGGTCCTGGGCCACAACTCGCAGTCCGAACAAGTGTAAGAACAGGGGGCACAAACCCCCGGGGGACAGGGCGGGTGGTCAAGGAAGGCCATGTCCTGGTTCCCTCTCTGTGCAGCCCACACCTCCTCCCACCCTCCAGACCCAGGTCCATCTGACAAAACCCCGCTCAGTGCCCCCTTCCAAAGGGAGGCAGAAGATATGCTGTGAACAAACAGGCCATTCCCGGAGGTGCTGCAACCCCCCTGAGGACCCCGGCAGGACGGCATCTGCAAGGTGGGTATTCAGTCATGAGTTCATTTGAAGGACCTCCGAGTGGGGACACCAGGGAACGTACAGACCCTAGCAGTCCTCATAAAAGATGTGTCTATGGTGGTCTTCAATTCCTAAAGAGGCCCTTCAGAGTGCAGATAGGTCTCTTGTGATACAATAGTGAGTAATGGTTATCAGGACTGACTGTGAGGATTGGAAATGTAAAGGTAGATGCTTTGTAGCAAAACAAGGGGAGTGGTTGACTTTGCAGTCTAGGAGTGGAGGTCCTTGGGACCATCAAGGGAGAAGAGTGGAGAGCGGGACCCTATCCAGAGAAGCAGTGACCCCAGAGATGGAGGCAGAGGTGATGGCATGGAGAGATGGAGCAGCTGGGGACTTTAGACGGAGAGAGGGAGAGGGGCTGTGTGCTGATGACTGGGGGGCAGGCTTGTAGTGTATACCCTTTGGTTGGTTGATGATGCATAGAGGGGATTGTAACCATAGCAATGAAAAGTTAGGATAGGATGAATGTAAAACTAATGTTCTCCCATGTAAACTATCATATAATTCACAATAAAACATTTAAAAAAAATAAAAAGAGGCCCTTCAAAGACACAGAATCACTTGAAACTGTAACCCTAAACAACACAGGAAAAGTGGAAACACTGGAGGGAAGGGTGGGGCCCACAGAAGACACCCCCAGGATACAACCCCCAGGAGACACCAGCGTCAGGAGCTTCCACCTGGCAAAACTACTTCTGACAATAAAGCTCCCACCCCACCCCACGAGGGCACATCCCAGGGGGCCTCTGCGGCTACGGAAGCCTGCCCCCACCTGGCCGCCCCTTCATTCCCTCTGCAGGTCTGTGGTCACCCCCGGGATCCCCACTGATGGACCTCCCAGGATGCTCAAACAGAGACGTTACCCCAACCTGCAGACGTCATCAGGACCCAGAGCACCTCTGGTGACGGGCCCTCATCTCTACCTGCAGAGGCTGAGGTCCTGTCCCCTCCGTCTTCACAGGGCACCCAGGTGCCACCATCCCACTGGTCCTGCTGGGCTGCTGCCCCACCCTCGCGCCTTCCTAGGGCATTCTCCACGCTACTGCCACAGCTCGAAGCCTGCCAGCTCCCACCTCCCTGGAAGAGAGAGTCGGGGTCTGCAGGGGCATGTGGCAAGCTTGCCACTTCTTCCTTCCTCCCCCACTTGCCTCGGTACACCACCCAGTCAGGAGCCTTGAGCACCTGAGAGGCAGCCAGTGCCCAGGGTACATGCAGGTCGGCTCGAGTCAACGTGACAGTAAACACCTGAATGAAGTCATGGCAAGGCCTCACCTTCCACCCACACCATAAACCAGGACAAGGGGTGGTGAGGAAACGTAGCAAGCAGACCCGTGCAGCGGGAGAGAAGAAGGAAAGGGGTCCTCCATGGAAGGGGCAGATGGCCAACGCTTCCTGCAGAAGAGAAGGTCCAGAAACAAGGCCCCGAACAGCAAATCCTGGAGCGGAAGGAGACACAGGGCTGGACCCGTGCTGTATTCCTGGAAAAGCGGGTTTGAAATGACAGCGGAGGGCCAACCCCAGGCAGGCAGGAAGGAGGAAGGCGGCTGCCAGGCAGTGTGACTCGGAGGGAAAGTGACTCCGGGAACTGAGTCAGCCCTGAAGCTGAGCAGGAACCAAACACGTGGCGTTCACGTGGCTGAGGACTAAGACGCAGGGAAACCAGGGCAAGAACCGCCACCACACGGGCACGCCGCACGTGGGGAGCACATCACGGAGGCTCCAAATGCGCCACTCGGAAAGTTTAAAAGAATATTTTCTGACACTTAGAATTTGAGACTCTCCTACGTCTTGCAACAACATGCATTTCAGCTCCGTTCCTTCAGTTTCGAAGAAAAGTCCTTTCCGTCTAACAAATCGCTAGGTGTGACGTCAGAGGGCGGAGCTAGCGGCCAGGGAGTCCGGAAAGCCTTCCAGCACTGGGTCCTCTGGGCGTGGACTCGGCAACTAAAGCCATCTTTTCTTTCCCTCAAAGGAAAAGACTGTCATGAAGGAATTCCATCTCAGCGGCATGCATGACAAGGGCCGGGGCTGAGTTCTCAGACTGTTTCACACCCCAAGTCAGCAGGGCGAGGGACTCCGTAGAAGAGAAGGAATTGGAAAACTAGACAGGACACTCCATTATATTACAGTCTTTCCTGATCCCACAAACAAAACAAAGTCCAGAGCGCTGCAGGAGATGAGCACAAACAAACCCACAGACCAGTTAGAAGAAGATGCGCATGGAGAGCTGCCTTTGTCATACAGAAGCCAAGCAAGGGGCCTAGAGAGGGAAATGGGTATAGAGTAGATTCTCAACCTTTAATGCTTTCAGTTAAAAATGTTTAAACACCAAAGTGAAAATAAACAAGGGGAAATGTGTGGAATTAAGGATAAGAGATGTGAATGTTAGTTAAACCTGAGAAAAGCTCCACAAAAACCAATAAGAAGGTGGTTGTTGTTACGTGCCATCGAGTCAATTCTGACCCATAGCGACCCTGTATAGGGTTTCCAAGGAGCAGCTGGTGAGCTTGAACTGCCGACCTTGCAGTTCAAATGGCTTTGCACTCTGATGCATTAACCCACAGCGCCGCACCAGGACTCCATTAGTAAGAAGTTAGAATCTCTCATTTAAAAAAAAAGGAGAAAGTAGACCTAAGAAGACAGTTTTACCAAAGAATATCAAAGGCCAAAACCCAGAAAAACCTGCTCAAGCTCAGCAGGAATTTAGCAAAGTTCAATAAAACAAAAATTACATTTGCCTAGCAATTTGAAAATTAAAACCCAAGCCTTTATGAAGCGAATTGTCCTGTTGACCAGGACATGACTGCCATCGTCTCTTGGCTTGTCCAAGGGGGAACTCAAGAACACAGGCAGACTATTCTACCCTGAAGTACACTATTTCTAGAAATTCATTCTGTTTACTCAAGGACAGGCACAAACACAAAGGTGTCCTTTGCGCTATTATTTACAATACTAAAAAAAGCAAACTTGTATTCTCAGCAATGTAGGATTACACAAATGATGTTATGTCCACACTAGAAAGTCAGCCGGTACATTTTTAGAAAATAATAAAATGGGACCTGCTTATGATGACCATAAAAGCATGATGAAAACCCGTATCTGCTGTGAGCACAAACGTACCCACAGAATACAGAGAGGAAGGACTCAGCTCTGTACACACCCAACAAATGTGAACAAAGCTCAGTCCAGGAGCAGCATGTCCCACCACACGCCATCATACCACATGCCACCACACCACACGCCAACTTATGACACCACCCAGTCACACCACGCCACACTCTGCATGTCATCTCCTAACACCACACCACACACCACCACATTACACCACAGCACAGCACACCAGCCCCAGGCACCAGCCCACTCCACATATTCATCACAGTCTCTCTCACACACACACAACGGTGCACTCACACACTGAGACAGAACTCTTTTTTTCGATGTACATTTCTCAAACACACACATATCCCCGAGCTGCACTGAAAAACACTGGCAATAAAACAAGCATTCGGAAACTGCAAGGTCAGCAGTTCGAGCTCACCTGCTGCTCTTTGGAAACCCTACACAGGGTCGCTAGGGGTTGGAATCAACTCAACAGCACTTAACAACAACAGGAGGCAAATGAAAGGTTCCAACAAGCATATGCAGTACTGGAAAAATCTACTCATCTATCCCAAGACAGGATCGTGGCTTTGAGGCGGGTTCAACCAACTTAGAGACCCACAAGCTCAGCCCAAAACGTCTCATTACAACCCTGTCACCCCTGCTGCGCTTCCGCCTCTTGACTGACCTGCTGTGACATCCGAGGACGGAAATCCTACCTTTGAGCCGGTCTTAAGGGCCATAGAGAAAGGAGATTCGTGTTTAACAGCGACCACACAATCGCCAGTCGTCTGTCTGTCATGCTGTGGTTGTTTGAATTGCTGTGATTCTGAGGGCTATGCCACCGGTATTTTAAATAACCAGCAGGGTCACCCATGGTGGACAGGTTTCAGATGAGCCACCTGGGCAACTGACTAGAAAAGATTCCTATCTGCGCCCACTGCAAAGAAAAGAGAGCCAGAAGAAGGCAGAGATGATCAACTGTCATTAATATCACGTGCAAGTAAAATTTTGCTGAAGATAATTCAAAACCAGTTGTAGAAATACATCCACAGGGAACTGCCAGAAATTCAGGCACGGACTAAGGGATGTCCCTGCAGATGTCATAGGGATCTGGGCTGAAAGCAGACAAGACCAGAAAGATGCTTGCTTGTGCCACACTGACTGTGCAAAGGCATTCAACGACATGGATCATAAGCAGCCATGGATAACATTGTGAGGAACAAGAGTTTCAGAACACATCATTGTGTACATAGACTAAGAGACAGTTGTTTGAACCAAACCAAGTTAAAAGCAGGAAAGGTGTGTACCAGGCTGGGATCCTTTCATTTAGTCAATCTGCAGACTGAGCAAATTGAAACGCTGGACTCTGTGAAGAAGAACAGAACGTGGCATCAGGACTGGAGGAAGACTCAGTAACAGCCTGTGATATGCAGATGACACAACCTTGCTTGCTGAAAGTGAAGAGGACTTGAAGCACTTACTGGTGAAGATTAAAGACTCTAAGGCATTCAGTAGGGACTGTACCCTCAACATAAAGAAAAAATCCTCACAACTGGACCAATAAGCAACACCATGGCAAATGGAGAAAATATTTAAATTGTCCAAGTATTTCATTTTGCTTGGATCCACAACCAACACTCATGGAAGCAGCATTCAAAAGAAATCAAAGGATGTGATATATCCGGCAAATCTGCTGCACAAGACCTCTTTAATGTGTTAAAAAAAGCAACAACAGTGCCACCTTGCAGACTAAGGTCAGTCTGACCCATGGTATTTTCAACCACCTGACATACATGTGAAAACTGGACAACAAATAAGGAAGACCAAAGACTTGCTGCCTTTGAACTGCCCATTGTGCTGGCGACGAATACTGAATGTATTGTGGACAGTCAGAAGAAGGAATAAATCTGTCTCAAAAGTACAACCAGAATGCTCCTTGGAAGCGAGACTGGCAAGACTTCATCTCATACGTCGGACACGTGGTTATCAGGAGGGACCAGTCCCTAGAGAAGGACACCACACTTGGTAAAGTGGAGGGTCAGCAAGCTGAACTGACACAGTGCCTGTTACAAAGGTCACAGAGGACCTGGCAGTGTTTTGCTCTGCTCGGCTGTACACAGTAGGGTCGCTATGAGTTGAAACTGACTCACAGCATCTAACAACACCACATAGTCCAGAAACTTTGATAAAATTAGCCCTAACCTACCACAAAAGTTCCACCATGATTGAGGGCCATTTCTGTCTGCCAACAGCCCCTGTGACTCAGCCCTAGGTAGCTGACCAAATGGGTAGCGGGCACTCTGCAAGAGAAAGCTGGCATGCCTGGAACCCTATGGCAGGTCGCCTCTGCCCTGCCGGGGTGCTATGAGTCAGAACCAACTCAGCACCAATGGCTTTGGTGTTGGGTTGTTAGTTTTGGGGGATTTTTTGTGTGTGTGTGGGGAAGGCTTTTTCTGAAACTTCAAATCCTACCTAAACAGGTTCTTTGCTGAGCTCATTTCCACAAGAGTTTCCACATGAGTCTATTTGTGTCCTGTGGGTAAGGGGTCCAATCAAAACAAGCTTCAGGGACACGCCAGCCAGCAGGTCAGACTGGGGAGCTGGCTTTCAGCAGGCCTGGGAGACCACGCTGGCCCCCAGCTTTTTCTGAGTTTCAGTAGTGTTTGGTTAGTGCAGAGTTATTTAAAGACCACTCCAGTCAGTAAACACATGAACTACGTTTTAAAGAAATGCCTCACCACCACACAGGCTGCTGGGGTCGCATAAGGCTCTGGGGCTGGAAGCAGGGTCACAAGCATTACACGAGGCAACCAGCCCTACACACATGCTGGGGATGTGAGGGACACATCTTCTTTATCCCTAAACATCTTAAAATTATTCCCAGGATCCTACAGAACAACATGAAAACTGACTGGGGAGGATGTGCGGAAACTAGAATCTCACACATCACTGGTGAGATTGTGAAATGGCAGAACCACGCTGGGCAACAGTCTTTACAACTTAAACATACATTCATCATGTCATTCAGTGAAAGTAAACTATCCGACGACTTGGGCACGAATGCTCATAGCAGTTCTATTTGAAGGCACTGAAAACTATAGAATAAATGTATAAATGTTCACCAATACATGAGTGAATAAACTGTGGCGTATACATCCAACAGAACACTGTTGTTATTTGGTGCCATCACATTGGTTTCAACTCACAATAACTCTGTATAGGGTTTCTGAGGAGCAGCTGGTGGGTTTGAACTGCTGACCTTGTGGTCCAGCACATTACCCTGCAGCGCCACTCCAGAACACTACTCAAAAATAAAAAGGAAATAACTTTTAATACACACAACAATATGAAAGAAATTCAAAATCACACACAGGAAAAACTTCCAAGTTCTTGGTATGAAGCAAATATATTAATATGTAAACAAGATAAAGACAGAACACAGAGCAAAGGAAAAAGTTCAAACCCAGCCCACCTATGACTATCAATGCAAGCCTGGAGAGTCAAGAGCTCAGCGGCACACTGAACCACACATGCCATAAACACGGGGCTCCCCCATGAGGGCACAGATAGTTCTCCATTGGGAAATTTACAAAGACAAGTGACCACACTAATCAATCTAAGAAAAGTAAAGGACTGCCTATAAGTGAGACATCAACAAGATGGACTCTGTTTCTAGCTCCAAGCCACGAAGAGCTTGGAAGCTGTCACTCCTCGCCTTCTAACAAGAAAAAGCTTCTCATCCTGAAAATCAGCATCACCATTCTCAGGTGACCCATGGTAAGAGGTCTAGAGGTGTCTTTGTCTCTCCCTCTCTCCAGCCCTGTCCCCTCCCTGCTGGCCCGGAACCACGGCTGTGAACAGCTTCCACTTGAGGGTGTCTGGAGGCAGATCCTTCCCTGGCCCAGTCTCCAGATGAGAACTCGCCGACACGTAAGGCCGGAGCAGGGGACCAGACTTCCCTCCCAGAGAAACTAACCAAATCAATAGGTGCTTCTTTTAAGCAACTAAAGTTGTAGTGATTTGTTACAAAGCATAGAAAATGAATGAAAATACAAAACCCTGCTGCCCTCAGGTTGATTCGGCCTCTTGGTGACTCTGTGGTGTTAGAGGACAGAACCGCTCCATGGGGTCTTCTTGTAATCTTAGTGAAAGCAGACCGTTGGCACTTTCTTCCAGGGTGCCACTAAGTGAGTTCAAGCCACCAACCTTTAGATCCGCACTTAGGCAAAACTCCCTTCTTTACATCATCCAGGGACCTTACCAAACTAGGGATCATCCTTAATATATGTAGCAATGTTTTTAATGTATGCATAAGTGTTTTTAAGCTGCTTTGGCCCAATCCAAATGTCCGGTAGAGATCTAATTTTAAGACTTTACCCTCACAGGGGCTCATGCTCCTCCCTTAGGCTATTTATTTTGTCTGTCTGTCCTTCCATCTCACCCTTCCTTTCTCAACTAACTAGCCTTGTCAAATCTTTACTTACACATTTTAGAACCAAGTACACTTGGTATGTCCTTCATTTGTTGGGCCTTTTGTGTAGTATATTTTGATTTACGTTCACCTTTCCTTCGCTCTTTGGGGTTATGTATAGCTCCATATTCTAACGTTTACTAATGAAATGCTTTCTTACTTCTACTTTAATATTAATAACAACTTTGTGAATATATGTAATACTGAATTATGTACATAAGTAAAAAATAAAGGCCGTACATACCTATTTATGCCACCCATGTAACCTAAGAATCCCAATTCTCAAGGAAGTGTGGAGGCCGTCCACAAAGGCCACGAGCAGGCAGGCTAAGCATCCCAACTAGCACCCCACCTTGTGTCTAAGGTGTTAGGGGATGAGATAAAAGAGTGAAAACAACTCTGAGCAGGACAACTGGAATAGAAAAATGAAACCAGCTGAGCGGGAAAGAATCGGACAGCACCCCTGGGAGACAGGAAGAATCAATAAGACATACAATACAAAAGTAACACAACTCAGGAAAAGAGCAGGACCCAAAATGAACAGTCTTCATCTATAACCCTAATCATCAGTTAGAAGACACCATGTAAAGAAATCTCACAATAGCAACACAAAAAGAAGAGTTACAGATAAACAAAAGACTGTGGGAAAATGTGTAAGACAAAACGGAAACATTCCTGAATGACACAAATGATAAACTGGAACCAATGGAAAGACACTTCCCGTTCTCAGAGAGGACGAGTCAGCAGAGTCACTGTGAAGTCATCACTTGTCCCCAAGTCTGTACATAAATAACACCGCCCCCACGCAGGCCCAACTAGACAGATGGGTGCTAAAGTTCATGTGGAAAAAGAAACTATGGCACAAAATCCAAACACAATTAAAAACAAATACGGTCAACTACAATTTAAAGAAATTACGTGCCAAAAAAACCTAGGCAAAATCCAAAGACAAGTATCAAACAGGATGAAAACACTTGCGATCTCATCACAGCTAAACAGTTAAAATTTCTACTATTTGAAGAACTCTTAAAAATCAATGAAAAAAACCTGACAGAAATAAGTCTCCCAATGGTCCTTCCCTTCAGGTGAAGATGGTCACCTTCTCTCTAGTAAGGTGGAGTGACCTCCTGACCCCAGTGAGGTGACCTTCTCTCTAGTGAGGTGGAGTGACCTCCTGACCTCAATCAGGTGACCTTCCCTCTAGAGAGGTGGAGTGACCTCCTGACCCCAGTGAGGAGGTGGAGTGAGGTGACCTTCTCTCTGGGGAGGTGGAGTGACCTCCTGACCTCCGTCAGGTGACCTTCTCTCTAGTAAGGTGGAGTGACCTCCTGACACCAGTGAGGTGACCTTCCCTCTGGTGAGGTGGAATGATCACCTGACCTCAGTGAGGTGACCTTCCCTCTGGTGAGATGGAGTGACCTCCTGACCTTAATGAGGTGACCTTCCCCCTCTGGTGAGGTGGAGTGACCTCCTGACCTCAGTCAGGTGACCTTCCCTCTAGTAAGGTGGAGTGACCTCCTGACCCCAGTGAAGTGACCTTCTCTCTAGTGAGGTGGAGTGACCTCCTGACCCCAGTGAGGTGACCTTCCCTTTGGTGAGGTGGAGCGACCTCCTGAACTCAGTGAGGTGACATTCCCTCTAGTGAGGTGGAATGATCACCTGACCTCAGTGAGGTGACCTTCCCTCTGGTTAGATGGAGTGACCTCCTGACCCCAGTGAGGTGACCTTCCCTCTGGAGAGGTAGAGTGACCTCCTGACCCCAGTGAGGTGACCTTCCCTCTAGTGAGGTGGAGTGACCTCCTGACCCCAGTGAGGTGACTTTCCCTCTGGTGAGGTAGAGTGACCTCCTGACCCCAGTGAGGTGACCTTCTCTCTAGTGAGGTGGAGTGACCTCCTGACCCCAGTGAGGTGACCTTCCCTCTGGTGAGGTGGAGTGACCTCCTGACCCCAGTGAAATGACCTTCCCTCTATGAGGTGGAGTGACCTCCTGACCCCACTGAGGTGACCTTCCCTCTGGTGAGGTGGAGTGACCTCCTGACCCCAGTGAGGTGACCTTCCCTCTGGTGAGGTAGAGTGACCTCCTGACCCCAGTGAGGTGACCTTCCCTCTGGTAAGGTGGAATGATCACCTGACCTCAGTGAGGTGACCTTCCCTCTGGTGAGATGGAGTGACCTCCTGACCTTAGTGAGGTGACCTTCCCTCTGGTGAGGTGGAGTGACCTCCTGA
>NW_006408623.1:9893204-9908367 GCF_000296735.1 Chrysochloris asiatica | reverse complement strand
GATGGAGTGACCTCCTGACCTTAGTGAGGTGACCTTCCCTCTGGTGAGGTGGAGTGACCTCCTGAACTCAGTGAGGTGACCTTCCCTCTGGTGAGGTAGCGTGACCTCCTGACCCCAGTGAGGTGACCTTCTCTCTAGTGAGGTGGAGTGACCTCCTGACCCCAGAGATGTGCATAGCCCACTGTGAAAATGATCAGAAATCATCACAAAAAAATGACCAGACAAATCTAAACTATGAGCATTCCCCAAGGCGGGTTGTGTAGGGACTTCAAAACCGGGTCAGAAAACTCCAAAGAGGAGGCAGGTGGAATAAATCTAGACAAGAAGACTAAAGAACTCTGCCCACCAAACACAGTACGTGATTCCTGAGAATGTACCAGAACAAAGGCGAACTCAAAGTCATCCAGCTGCTTGGAGGCAATGGGGCATAGCATGTTGGTTATCCTGAGACCGAGGATGCTGCCAGGATTAGTCATAGGGGGCACCAGTGTCGTGGGTTCAGAAGTATCCACGTCCACAACACAAAGTTCCTTTCAAGTGCGCTGGGAAATGAATGAGAGCGAGGGCAGGAGAGACATGACAGAGAAAGAAAGGTGCGACAAGCATGACCCCAGGGAAAGACGAGCTCGTCTACTTTTCAATAAGATTGAGAAGTTTTCAAAGAAAAAGTGAAAAGTAAGGCTGCTCCGTGGTGTCTGGAAAGAGCACATGGCAGAGAGTGGCATCTAAAGCAGCCCCGCTGATTCACACAACAGGAAGCTGGACCGGCATGAGAGACAATTGGGTACAAGGTTAGCGACCGAGACAGCCAATGTCCAGGCTACCTGAGTCAGCAGAGCAGATAACCATAAAACTTCCTCATAAAAAGCCACATTTGGACACAGATCAAATGTCAATAAAGTTACAGCTAGGTGGTAATCAACACTAGAGTAATAATAAACCGAGTAATCAACACTAGAGTAATAATAAACCGAGTAATCAACACTAGAGTAATAATAAACCGAGTAATCAACACTAGAGTGCCAGCTGAGGGCACACCCAGGCTGTCTGACCTCAAGGCTCTCCCCGAGGAGCCACGGGAGCCAGCAGACAGCTGACTGGGAGGAACCAACCCAGCTCCTGAACTGGTAAGACGGCCCCCCGAACCAGAAAACCAGAGCAGCCGTGGCCACCACCAAGCGCCAGGCAGCATCCAGAGTCGGAACCAAAGCTGCTGACATGGGGACTCTCGAGAGGCCTGTCTTTGGGAAGCGTGTCCACTGCTGGGGTCACTGCTGACACGACATGGTGCTCGGTAGAGAAGCCAGGCCTCACCCGAGGGACTGTTCCTCATCTCAGGACCCCCACGATCCCCCACAGGGTCAGAGTGGGCAGGACAGACAAGGGGGCAGTCCACTGGCGAGACACCAACCGCTGACCCCACGGCTGCCATCCACATCTGGTCATCTCAGGTGCCCTGCGGGCATCAGAATCGACCTCACTCCTTCCTGGGACACAGAGGGCCCCACATCCTGATTTCCCGTGGCCGGAGGAGTCACACTGTTGGTGAGGACGCTGCAGCCGCGGGGGAGGCACCGAGCCCGGCCCACCTGCAGCAGGGACGCCTATGGCGATCAGAAGGGCTGCAGGCAGCCTCAGGTTCAAACACACCCGCTCCAAGATGCCCCCGGCAGTGCAGCTAGAAACACAGCTGCCTTCCAAGAAAGCAGTGACCGTAGGACTAGAGACATTAAAGCGTACACTTTTCTCAAATACTTCCTCCAAACTGCCCCATGCGACTCATTTCAAAACAAACCCTTACCATGGGGCCCTGGCCCAGCTGGGCTGAGGCGAGGGGCTGCACGTGGGGCTACCAGCGAGGCAGGGCAGCCTCGGGCTTCCGGCACCCACCGGAAAGCCTGCCTTCACCACCAGTTATCCCTCGGCGAACAGCTTCCTCTCCTAAGAAAAGTAATCTGGTCTCTACAGGAGTAGCCATGCTCACGCTAAAAGCCGCTTCCGAAGAGGGAGTAACAACTGGATCTTCCACCAAAACACCAAGCGCCGACCGACATGTATGACCACAGAGGGCTCTGATGAGAGGTGGAGAACAAGGAAACAGGAAGAGGAAAAAGTACCTTTCTGTGAGGCTCATTCAGAAACAGTGTCCTGTACCATTGCCTAAACAGGTAAAATCAGCTTACCACCCAAACCAAGGGCCGGAGAGTTGACTCCACCTCACAGTGACCCTGAGAGCAGAGGAGCACTGCCCCTTAGGGTGCCCTACACCGCTGGCCTGGCACGAGCAGAACTCCACGGCTTTTCTCCAAAAGAGCTGCTGATGGATTTGAACTGCTGCTCTTGTGGTTAGCAGGCACACATTTTAACCACTGTGCCACCAAAGTCCCAGTGAGGCCTCTGCAAATTACAGCTCAACTTCTCCAGAAGCCGTCGTTAATCTGCTAGGACCAACAACACCCATGGAAGCATCAGTCAGGAAATCAAAGGACACTTGGCATTGGGCAAATCTGCTGAAAAAGACTTCTTTCAAGTGTTAAAAAGCAAAGATAGGTGCACCTGACCCAAGCCACGGTGGGTTCAATCGTCCAAAATGCATGCGACAGCTGAACAACGAATTAGGAAGAGCAAACACGCATTCATACCTTTGAATTGTGCTGTTGGTGACGAGTGTTAAAATTGTCACATGAACAGTCAGCTGAACAGACACGAACTACTCCTTAGCAGTGAGGAGGGTGAGGCCTGCCTCTCACAGACTTCGGCCATGTTATCAGAAAGAATCAGTTCCTGGGGAGAATATCATGCTTGCTAAAGTAGAGGGTCATCCCAAAAGAGGAAGGCCCTCAATGAAATGGACCGACCCATGCTAGAACAGGCTCAGAGTAAACTCAGTATATAAAGATGGAGCTGGAGTAGGCAGGATCGCTGTGAGTCAGAACCAACACGAAAAGGCTAAGTATAGCAAGGATCAGCTAGGAAGGGCTTGGTGAGGAGCTGTACAATGAACTGAGCCATTTCCCTGAAGCAACGGGCCCTGCTGCAGGTGGGCCATGAGGGGAGTCAGTTCCAACTCATAGTGACCCACCATAGGGTTTCCGAGGCTGTCAATCTTTAGTAGAAAGCCTCACCTTTCTCCCACGGAGCTGCTGGTAGTTTCGAACTGCTGACCTTAAGGTTAGCAGCACAGCTTGTGACCACTACGCTGCCAGAAGTCCTTCAGAAATGGGCGCTGGTGGCAGTTATGTGTCGTGGAGTCGGTTCCGACTCATGGCGACCCTGTACACAAGGTTTCCGAGGCTGTAAATCTTCACAGGAGCAGAAAGCCTCATCTTTCTCCCACAGAGCTGCTGGTAGTTTCGAACTGCTGACCGTGAGATGAGCAGGCTGACTCAGCCCGAAGGTGAACTGCTTCCGCTTTCGTGTGCTGTCAGTTTCCACTAAATGGCCTGTTTTCTTAGACTCTGATCCTCTTTGATGAAAAGTTGTCATTTAAAACATATTATGCTCTAGGACCTATTTCTTAGGCGCTCTGGTAGCATACTGGATAGGACCCCGATTTTACCTTCTTCTTTAAACAGAATTGACTGGAAGTTACTACAGAATTCTACCCTCAAGCCAACAAGACATCAGCTTCTGGCCTTTCTGAGATGAATTACTCCAGGAAAAGCGGTTCTGGCCCAGCAGCTGGCAGGAGCACCAGCGGCCACAGGATAGACTGAGGTGACCCAGAACAGGCCTGGTCTCAAGAAGGAGCTGTGCTGGGCGCTCTCCCCTTACCTCTGCACTGTCAAAGGGAGATGACCAAGAGCAGAGGCAGTGGAAACAATCCGTGTCTGCTTCAACGCTGCAAAGATACAAAGGCTCAAAACTCCTGTCTCCAGGAATCAGACACGCTAACTCAGGAGATTAAAGAACAAAATAAAACAAACCTTAAAATTCAAATCCAAAATAACTTAGGCCTAAAAATAGAGCCTCAGTAAAACAAACACTCACTGCGTCTCCCAGCCTCTCTGCTCTCACCCGGGTCGTGGGAGCCGGGTCTGAGAGGGCTGAGCTCCACACCTCAGCTCCAGCCCTGGCACCCCAGTGCAGGGGCCTGTCTGAACAGAGGGCACCTCCCCCAGAATGGTGCTAGGTAAGCCCAGTCTCCAGGCACTCTACGTCACCGATTACTGAGTCCTGAGATCACAGTTCACCCTCTCCTCACAGGCCCCCTGACGTCCCTGGCTATGGCCTTGCAGGTCAGAGGAGTGAAGCAGCTGGTTGGAGACCACACCAGCAAGCCAGGTGCTGGCCATAGTGTCCAGTGGGCCCACAGCCTGCACACAGCCCCAATGGGCCCTTCGGGTCAGTCTGCTCATTCTTTCGGCAGCCTCTCCCAGCACAGAGGGCAGGCCAGGCCAGGGGCTGAGTGAACGGACAGAGAGCCAGGGCTGGGCAGGACCACCCTCTCATGCCAGCTCCACTGTTCTACCCCTGCTGGACCTAGAGGCAGGGGAGGATGTTCTCAGTGTCGGCCCAGGGCTGGCCAGGCCACTGGTAGCCAACCGAGCAGGACCAGGCCTGTCCCTCACCTCATCAAGGCCCCAGCCCCAAGGATGTCATGGGGGAAGGGGCAGCCTACAGTACATAAATAGCAGAAATAATACTTCAAGGCTGATTGTGAACAACAAATGAAAAACTATGACTATTTGGCACGTTAGAGAAAGAGGAAAGAGTGGTCCCCGCGTCATCGCGCCACACTTGTGGGGCACAGAACCAGGGAGGAAGAGGCCAGCATGGCTGTAGACTCCTGTGTACCCAGCAGGCTAGAAGCAGGCACAGTGGACACCCTGCTGCGTCGTGAGTGAACCGTGCAGCAGGCACATGCTAATGCCCAGGTCTCTGCGCAGAGCAAGGTCCGCGTACAAACCCAGCCTTCCAGGACTAAGCTTTCCCACCAAGTGCAGAGTCCAATGGGACCCATGTGCACCAGCCTACAGGGACCGTCTCAACAGCAGAGCCTTCCACAGGTTTCCTTTCTCCCCCATCTGTGTGTGTAGATCTGAGTGTCTGCTGTGTGTGCATGTGGGTATGGTATGTGTGAGTGTGCAGCTGCATGCACGTGAACATGTGTTGAGTGTATTGTGTGTACATGTGCAAACATGAGTTGTGCATGTGTGACATGTCCATGTATTTGGATGGTGGTGTGCACATATGTGTGAATGTGCTGTGTGAGCATGTGCAGGCATAGTGTATACATGGCATGTGTGTGGGGGGCAGTGGGTATGTACTTGTGTGTGTGCTTGTGTCTGGTGTATGCATGTGTGAGCATATATGTACACTGTGTGTGTGACATGCATTGGTTTAGTCAGGTATGAGCACTGTAAATATGTGTCCATGTGGTGTGTTCATGTGTGTGACCTGTGTGTGCGTGTTTGGGTGGTGGGTATGTATGAGTGTGTGTGTGTGTATGTGCATATGATGTGTGTGTGTGAGCTGTGTGTACATGGCATGTGCATGTATTTGGATGGTGGGTACGTATGTGTGTATACAGTCTGTGCATGTGTAAACGGTGTGTGCACAGCATGTGCATATTTGGGCGGTAGGTATACGTGTATGTGGACATGTGCATGTATGCACAAGTGTGAGTTGTGAGTGTGTGTACATGAGTGCATGTACATGTGCTTGTGTGCACACACGCTTACATAGCAGACAGTGGCTTGCAGGGTCCCACCCGACGTCAGTATTATCCTCCAGGTGACATGCTTCCTACCACCTACAGCAGAATGCCCTGGGCTGCCTGCATTCGGCAGCCAGTCCTGCTGCCTGGCCTCCCTGCAGGGGCAGCCTGGACACAAGTGAGGACAACCGCTCCAGTTTGTCCTTAGGCCTAGGACCCACTCCTCACACAGCACAAGAACAGAGGACACTAAGATCAGAGTTGCCCAGGTCAGCCTCTGGGGACAATCTGAGCATCATGGCGAGGGCACAGGACCAGTCCCAGATGTCCCTCCACCTCCATCTCCTCCATGTCGTGAGCCCAGCAGGATGTCCCTCCCCCCACAAGGGTCTGAGGTTCTACAATGGTGGTCTCAGCCACTGGCAGGCGGAGGGGCTAGTATGACAGGCGGTGTGGGTGGTCTGCAGTCAGGGAGGTGAGCAGGGGTTCAGTATGGCTGGTGGGGGGATCACCACAGTGACCAGTGGCATGGTGGCCTGGTGGGAGATTGGCGCTGCGGACTGGTGGTGAACAGCCTCTAGGACAGAAAAGACAGTGCAGACACAGGCGTCCCTTCCCGGCAGCACATAGTCTTCTTGGGGAAAATGCTCCCCAGGCTGGGTGGTAATGGTTATTCAAGAGGATCAATATTCCGTGCACCCAAGTAACGAGTGCAAGGTTTCTTCTGCGAGACTGCGAATGCGCTAACACGCACAGTGCAGGCTAAGGGAACACGAACAGGGTCTTCATCAAAAGCAGTTTAGGGCAGAGGGGCAGAAGCCGTCACTGCCACAGCCACCTGAGCCAACCCCAAGAGCCAGACCCTCTTCACCAAAGGCCTTTCTGCTACAGGCCCAGCCATCTCCTCAGCCCCAGGCTCCAGTCCTCCCATGGATACAACCTGGGCCCAGGTGTGTGCCTCAGCACCAGGGCAACAATCGGCTCTGGCCATGCTCAGGCCCCTGAGAAGGACAACATGACCCCTGTCTCCAAGGCAGATGCCGTACCGCCCTGGCATCTCACAGACCAGCAGCCACAGGCTCAGGATTTGCTCCCTAAAGATGAACAAGTCCAGCAGGGAAAATGGCTGCCTACAGGCTCCAGAGAAGATCACCCCCGGAACCGAGGTTTCCTCCCAGCCATCTCTTCAAATCTGCACAGAGCCGTGGGCCCAGGGCACAGACATGCAGTGTGACACTCTCCTAACCCAGTGCAGCCTGTCCTCTGCTATTCAGAGCAGGACTTGAGCCCCACCAAGGCCCCAGAGCCCCAGGTCTGCTCCCCCAGGGCCTACAAGCTTACAGGGAGCCTCCTCTGCCCAACCCTCAGTGCATAACCCCACACCCCATGGAATGAGCATCATGGTGACTGTGGAAACCTGCCCCACAAACGCCGCTGTCCTCACAAGCACCTGAGGCCCTCATTACCCTGAACCCAGTGCTGAATCTGAGGGGGTCCAGACCTCCAGCTAAGGAGGCTTCCGTAGGAGGGCAGGAGTGGGGCTGCAGGGTGGTCACCTGAGAAGCTGTGGCAGTAGCAGCAGGAACCCTTCCCAGAAGGCACCTGTGGGCAAGAACAAGGAGCACCCCGGAATTGGCTGCTCACTGCCCAGTCCACACCAGGAGAGTCCCTGATGTGTCCTGTCCCCAAATCAGTCACCCTGCCTCTGTGTTACCTGTGGCTTACTGCCGGTGACGGGGATCCTCGGGAAATACACCAAGTGTGCTGATATGTAGAAATCAAGCATCTAGAACACTAAAGGCAGCTACCCAAAATGAGGAGGCAACAAAAAAGGTAACTACGTGGAAAATATTCCCTGGGAGTGCAACTATGGACATCAGCACTGGGTGGCCGGCCGAAGGTGTGGACAGGAGCCTGAGCAATCCGAGCAGACCCTGCCCCATGGCTGCTGAGGGTACAGATGGCAGGGTCATAGACACACATGGTGTGTCTGGAAGGAAAACCTTCCCTTCACCCACAACCACATGCCTCCTACCACTGGAGCTGATGCCCAAGACTCCCTTAACCAGAGTGGCAAGCAAGTTCTAGATTCAACAAAGGATCAGTGAGAAAGAGGTCCAAAGAGCACACCAGAGCATAAAATACCTGAAATTCAACGTACAGTTTCTCCACTACAGAGAATCTACAACACAGAAGCAAAGGCTGTAGAAGGGATCCGAGTGCGGACTAGCAGCGCTGTCAGATGTCCGAGAGCAAACAGAGCGGTTTCAAGAGCACCGCTAACGCACCACTGCAACTTACAGTTACTGTCTCATTTTATTTTATTTTATTTTATGCAAATATATGCCATAAATACACAAAGGGCTTTGGCCATAAAATTTCAGACTTATTAACTAAGCTTCAACGGTTTCACAAAAAATTCGTAATAATTTCCTTGAAATGGAAAATCTGATGCTTTAATTAAAGACAGCTTAATAATGTCACTGATCTCCCAGAGTTGCTAGGGAGTAACAACTTCCAAAGTATTCCAAGGACTTGACTTCACATGAGCATTTGTACAGCACTCAGAAACAGGCACCACAACCTTACGTGTTCTGCCGCTCCTGATGCCAGATTCACCCCAGGGTTATTGTATGATGATTCAAACAAGGCGGAGTATGTAGGCTTCCTGCTACATTGCTTGTTATCGTTAAGTGTTCCGACTCATAATGACCCTGTACAGGGTTCCAAAGAGTGGCCAGTGGCTTGAACCACTGACCTTGTAGTTAACAGTCTAGTACTCATCCTACAGCACCACAGACGCCATGGTTCAAAGAACTGACCACTAAAATCATGAAGTTAGACAGACAGCTGGAGCTCAGGGGCAGTTTGCAGGGCCATGGCATGCAGGCAGCTTTGCCCTGAGTCTTCAGCCTAGAAGAAACTGCACGTGGAGAGCGTGGCATGATGAACACGAAGGTCATGTAGAGACCTAGCTGGAATCTACGCTGCTTGAGGACAAGCGTCTTTTCGGTCCTGTTCACCAGAGCCGAGACTGGGCCTGGGGTAGAGCAGCCGCTCGCATATTTGTGGGAGAGTGTATCCTTCTCTCCTGCTATGACGTTCAGTGCTAGGTGTGTACACCTGTGTGTGTGTACTGCTAAGAAGGGTCTTCTCTTTGCTGAGACTTTTCATTTACTTCTTTTAAATGCATTCAGTGTCTTTCCTTTCTTTTTACTTGTTACATATTTTCTATATTTTATCTACTCTTAGGACACAGACTAGTCACATTCTGAAACAAGTTATATCTTACCATGAATACCATCTCAACTACATTTTGACAGGGTTTTTTTCCCTACCTGTAAAGTATATAAAATAATGGTCTGTCTAAACCGCTGGCTGTCTCTTAGAGTTGATGAAACCCAGTAAATCTCTGACCCATTCAGAATGATTGTACTGTAAGACCCAAGAAGGGGATTCTGCATCGTTTTTTACCAGTACTGCCCCCAATTTCAGACAAAATGGACACTCTTCTCTGGTCAGACCTGGTGCCTCCATCATCTGAGGACCTGTCTGGGGGCAGGAACATCACTTCCAACCAGCTTTGACTCTCACAGCCCCATCCTGCTCCACCTAGCCAACCTAGTTCTCACAGTGACACACACATGAGTGAAGAGAGAAATCAGTGGGGAGAAGAGACAGCTCTTCCCTACAGAGTAATTCCACAGCAAGCCAAGTGGGTGTGCCCCCTGTAGGGGGGAGGCTGGACTCGGTGACTTGGGAGAAGTCTATCATCACCGGTGATCAGATGATTTCATGACCTCTGATGTGAAGGATCAGAAGAGCTCCTCAGCTCTGCGCCATCCACCCCAACTCCACAAGTCCACTCTAACCACCAGACACAAGATACCCGGCCAGAGCACCTCGGCAGTGTCAAGGACATGGAGACCAGGGCCAGGAGCGCTGAAGGAGGCACAGCGCAGACCCCAGAGGATGCAGTTTCCTTAGCAGTAATGTCCTACTGCTCATTCCGTAGCTGTAACAAGTGCACCATGGTCACACAATGCTGCGGTTAAGTGCCATTGAGTCAGTTCCGACTCATAGGGTTTCCAAGGAGTGGCTGATGGGTTTGAACTGCCAACCTTGTGGTTAGCAGTTCAGTGCTTATCCTGCAGCACTACACCAGGATCCCATCATGTACTAGAGTTAGTTAAAAAGCATTGCCACAAAATCATGACCTCCTTTGTTAAACAAACACATCACCATGTGAAGCTATTGTTTCTCCACATAGCCTCCATCCAGGCCCACTCACTGGATGGAGGGTTTCTCTCCACCTCTGAAGGCAGTGTTTTTATCTCTCGAACCTTTCTCCGCAGAGTTGCACATCCTTCTGTATCTCTCACATCAAAGTGTCCATTTAGCGCCCTTACAGAACTAAAGGGAATGTGGCGGCTCCATTCGATAAATGGCTGTAAACCACAAGGTCTGCGAATTCAGCCTGCCAGCTTGAGACTTCTGCTTCAGCCGCCTCAGAAACCCCACAGAGGGAGGGCCACTATGCGGCGGAACCGACTCCATGCCACGTAACAACAATAACAAGGGATTTACATTGTGTTCTTTGAGTTTGGGAAACAAAAACACGTCTGAAAGGGCAAGACTGGAGCTATCGAGTGGACAGAATAGGTTTCTCACTGAAATTCTCAGAGGACGGTTCTGGCTACGCTTGAAGAATGAGCAGGTGCATTGGCATGATGGGAAAATTCCTTGGTATAACTTTTCTGGCCTTTTTCTCACCAATGCACTTTTCTTAAACTTCTTCCTAACATGCCCTTATGATTATCCTGTGTCCTTTGAGAAAATCTATCAAGATAAGATTAACCCACCCACCCCACTCCACCCTGCCGGAATTAAAAAAAAAAAAAAAAGTCACCATAACTTTCTGAGCCGGCCTCTATGCCTTCAATTGAATTGGCCCAGCAGATTCACTCAGAAGGCACTGTTTTGATTGGCCCTTACTCTCTGGATCACAGTAAAGCCTCGGTAAATCCAAGGCTTGTCCTTGGTTACAATTCATTCATTTCCTAGATTTCAGTCACAGTTTTTCATTCACTAAGGTTGATGGTCTTTCCTCTGTTGGCTCACCGTTGAAGTCTTTCCAATCTTCCTTAAAATGCTTGATCCATATAAAAACTTGTTTTATGTGGGACAGCATTCCAGTCAGCTTGTTGTGGTGTAGTGAAGGATCTAGTGTCTCTTCTCGGCATAGTTTATAAGTCCCACCAATGTTTCTGCCCTGCAGGTCTGGGTAAGGATACTGACAGGATGGTAGGATTCAGCTGTGGATCTAAGCAGAATGCGCTGTCATTGTGAAACCCTGAAACTGAAACTCTAACATGGCTATACAATGAACCATCTCAGAAGCAGGAGTGGGGTCTCACTACCATCACATAGCCAGGAGTGGGGCATGGCCTTGAGACCCTGAGATCGCTGCACACAGAAGCTCTTGGACCCAGGGACAGAAAGCTCTTACATCGGAGGGGTGGCAGAGGAGCAGCGGGAGTAGAACCCAGAACAGAGCACGAGACAGAGCACTGGACTTCCCAGCCCATGTGAAGGGCAAGTGAAGCTGAGGGACTTTGGGCAGGCAGTGTGCTTGTACAGTGGGATGTCCTCAGGCACTTAACTGGGGGAGCCAAGTGTGCTGACCCACGGAGCTAGAGCTGAGTACCCAAAGGTGAGGCTCCGGGTGCAGTGGTGTGTCCCATGGGCTGATGGGAGCAGACTGTGCCTTGAGCAGTTCTGATCCTTGATTACAACCTGTAGGATCAGCACTGAACTATGAACCACAAGGTCGGTGCTTCAAACCCACCAGCTGTTCCTCGGAAACCCTATACAGGGTTGCTATGGGTTGGAACCGACTCAACAGCATTTAACAACAACAACTTCCCTACTAAACCCTCTAACTTTGAGTCTGGTATCTGAGTCCTATGTGGCCCATGACAAGGAATTATCGAATTCAGTTGGCTACAGGGCTGTGGGAGGAAAGGTTGGTGTGTAATGGTTTTGCACGCGTAGAAAGTTTCAATAATGTGGGCACGCAGCCACTGGAGTTCTGTTACACTTTTTTATATTAACCCTGTACTTCAGTTGTTTATATTAGGTGTTTATATTAGTTGTTTATATGAGGTGTTTATATTAGCCCTGTATCTGAGTTGCTTAATGCTGCTCTAATAGAAACACCCCAAGTGGATTGCTTTCAAAGGTGTCTTCTCTCTCAGTTCGGGAAAGCTCCGCTCTAGGGAAGGTCTTGTCTCTGTTCACCATCGGTAGACCCAGAACTCCTTGGTGATCTCCCTGGGCCTGGGCATCTGTCTCCCCCCGGAACTAGGAGCTTCACTCCACTCCTGGCTCCTTCTTTCTTGGCGGGAGTAGTTTCCTCTTCTCTGCTGACTTCGCGCTCCTTTTATCTCTTGTAAGATAAGCAGTGTGTGTCCCACCCCAGAGTCTCCCTTACATTGGATCAGGGTCATGATGGAATTAAGAGTGGTCAAGACTGGTGTGGCACTGTAGGCTAAACACTGGACTGCTATCTGCCAGGTCGGCACTTCAAACCCACTAGCCACTCTTTGGATTCTATTCACAGCACTTAACAGCAGTGACATCCTGAGGGATCATCACAAAACTGTCAAACCAAACCACTAAGACTCATGGGCCAGGCAAGCTGACATATACTTTGGGGGAACACAATTCAATCCATGACTTCTTGTGACCATAAAATCACTTCGACCATGGCACAAAAAATTATCTTTTCCAAGAGTCCTTTCGAAGTATTGTCTTGAAGGCCCCCTAATGAGACTAAGACACGCATATTCCTGAGAGAGTTTGTCTGCAGCCATCCGCAGATCACAGAGACATGTTTAAACTCATTTTGTTTGGAACAAACCCATGTGTGTATGAATAGAATGTTAGTAGCAATATTTTTTTTTTACTTATCCTGGTAAGATGTTATATTAGGTGAAATACAAGAACTCTTCTAACTTGTCTATATCCCTAAAATATCCCAAAATAGTTTTTTATAAAAGTCACTAAAGGAAAAGGTGGTTTTTGTTTTGTTTTGTTTGCTCTGCTGTGTTTCCTTCCTGCTTTTGAAAGTCATGGTGTGGAGAACTGATAACGCAACGGGCCTTATCCGAGAGGGGCAGTGTCCCCAGCAAGGCGAGGGTTCCGACCCACAGCAACCCCATATAGGGTTGCCAAGGTTATAGGTCTCTACGGGAACGGAGAGCAAGGCGAGCAGAGTGGCAGGGTCCTACCTGGCACAGCTGAGCCCACCCCAGCAGCTCCCACACGGCAGGCGGGTCACTGGCTGCTGAAGGTGCTGTTCCTCAGCGCTCCGAGACTTGCAATCAAAACATCCCAACCAAGTGCATGTCTACTGGGAGGTGAGTCCAATTTAAAGATGAACAAACGTGATGCGGTCTCCAGAAGTTAAGTCTCCCTATTCATACATAAGACATGTGATTGGCACTCTCTAGAATCCTTTGGCCGGTAGAGTTGTCTTCATACAGAGAACCCCATTCCCTGAGTTTATGCCCAGACATTTTCTTATCAGAGTGCGATTCCTTTTCAGTTTCCTGTTTGGATTCATTCTGATACATTAATTTGGGTACTAAATTATTTTCTTACAAATTGTAGGTTATCAAGAGATCATCTTAGGTCTTACAGATGCATTATCATTTGAAAATAATAATTTTGGCTGGCTCACCATTTCAATATGCCAATACCTATACCTCTGAATTCTTTCTCTTGTCCAAACACTATCTGCACTAGCAAGAGGATCTGCACTGTATGAAACGGTCACATTCATATTGAGCAAAACTGGCTGTTCATATTTATGGCTTCAAATTCAATTAAGGAAATACACATCTGTTAGAATTTTATTTAAAGTAATTGACAATCAAAAGACAGTCCAGTTTAAAAATGAGTAAAGGACTTCACAGGGGATAGGTAACCGGCCAGTAAGCACCATGAAAAGATGCTCAAATGAAAACCACAATGGAAGAGATACCACGTCACACCCGCTAGGAGGCCCATAATCAGGAAAACAAAAAAGAGCTGGTGTTGGTGGGATGGAGAGAAATTAGAGCCCTGGTCCATTGCTGAGGCGGGGTGGGGGTGGGCGGAGGGGAGGGGTGGGGGGTGTCTATCAAATGGTGCACCCACTGTGGAAAAGTTTGGCTTTGAGGTTCCTCAAAAAGTTAAACACAGAATCATCCAACAATTCCCCTCGCAGGTATATACACAAAAGAATCGAAAGCGGGGACTCAGACAGATACTTGTACATCAATGCCCACAAAAGGCCCAAATATCCATCAACAAATGGAGAGAGCATCAAAACATGGTGCAAACATACCCAAACCCAGCGAACCCACTACCTCTGAGTCAATTCTGACTCACAGCTGCCCTACAGGGCAGAGCAGAACTACCCCATGGGTTTCCAAGGATGGAACTCTTCCCAGAAGTCACCACATCTTTCTGCCAGGGTACGTACATAAATAGAGTTATCATTCCACCACAAAGAGAAATCAAAGTTCTGAGGCATGCTACACCGACAGACCATGCAAACAGTATTTTAGTGAAATAAGCAGACATAACAGGACAAATACTGTGTGATTCCACTGATGAAACATCCAGAACAGGCAAATGCCTAGAGAAGAAAGTACACGGGAGGCGACCAAGGGCTGGAGAGGGAAGACTTAAGGACAGTTTCTTTCTGGAGTGATGAAGATGTTTGGACATAGCAGTGATGGTCATACACCATTAAATCATCATATTTCCATCTCGGCTCTCGTGCTGCTATAACGGAAGTTCCAGAGTGGGTGACTGTAACAAGGAGAAACTGATTCCCTCCCAGCTGAACTCAAAGGGCTCTAGGGAAGGCTTTCTCTTTCCTGGTTGGCTCCAGGGTAATGTCCTTGTCTCCTGTCAGCACCTGTCAGCCCAGCAGTCTGTGGAGCTCTCCTGGGGTCTTGGCACGAGTCTTGCCCTGGATCCAGGAGCCTCACAGTGCAGGGACCCTGGTTCTAAAGGTCACACTGCACTGCCGGCTCTCCTTTCTTGGTGATAATAGGTGCCCTGTTCTCTGCTTACTTCTTGCACTTGTCTTTGTTAAGACAAAAGTTGTCGCCGGCCATTTCCCCCAGGAAACGTCCTTTCAGTGGACTGGTTGCTCAGAGCAGCTCTCATCATGGGAGATTATTCCATCTTAACTGCCTTGCCACGAAGAATGCTGGCCCAGACAAGCTGATACATAATAATCACAAAACCTAATGCCACTGAACTGTACACTTACCACTGTTTTCTGTTTTGTTTAATTATTTATTAATTTATTACTGTGAATTGAGTGATAGTTTACATGGGAGAACATCGGCTTTACACTCATCATTTCATTGCAATGATTACAATCTCCTCCGTGTGTTATTATCCAACAGTATTTGTTTCCATTCTTTGTGTGTGTGTGCGGGG
>NW_006408623.1:9884460-9893104 GCF_000296735.1 Chrysochloris asiatica | reverse complement strand
TGCCACCGAGCTGGTACCGACTCACAGCGACCTTAAGCACAGCAGAACGAAACACTGCCCAATCCGGGGCCAACTACACTACTGTTGCCATGCTTGAGGAATATATAAAAATTTAAACCAAAGAGCACATTCTGCAAGCCAGCCTCCTGGTCGCCAGCCCTCAGCCCCTCTTTCCATGAATCGAGGGTCCTCAGCTGCTCCCTCTCTCCATGTCCTCATCTCTGTCTCCATCTCTGGTGTTGCTGCTTCTCTGGATAAGGTCCCACATTCCACTTGTGCTCTCTCCCTTGATGGTCCTAGGGGCCTCTGTTTCTGGATTGTAAGATTACCATTGTTTTTTCATCAAAAAGAGATGTTATATTTTACCAACTATCTTTTCCCAGCATCCATAGAGATGGCCAGGAGAGGTGGGTTTTTTCTGCGACAAAAGTTGACCTTATTAATATGGTGGTGACTTACAGTACCGGCTTTTGCTAATTCGGGACTGTACAAACTCACCTGACCTTTTCTTATTTACTTATAGGTCTGACTTAAGATGACCTCACTAATATATGAGTGGGAGGCAAGTTGGTAGCTGTTTAGACAGACTGCTCTCACCTGGCCTTGGCGTCCACCTCTGCATTCTGTACTATGACGGTTTCAACAGATTGGAGTCCCATGATCCGCAGCATCCTAACAGCGCACTCGGGAAAACTCTGACGACTCTCTCAAGCTTGTCTTTTCTTCCCCTGACAATTGGTCAATTTCATTTTTTATCTCTCTTCTGGGATCAATTCTATTTTGCCAGAAAATGACCCAATTCATTAATCTCTTCAAAAATATAAGCATAAAGCTGAGCAAAGTGGTGTCTAAAGATGATGTCAGTTGGGACAGGTTTCTGCAGCTGGGCGGGCAGGTGAGTCACAGCGAGTGACAGTCTTCAGAGGCTGCACTGGCCTCACTACTGCCCAGCTATAGCAGAGGCTGCAGAGCGTGAATCAAGGAAGCGTTGCTTTCCTGGGAGACTTGCTAGTAAGTGCCTAGCACCAAATCCAAAGATATCTCCTGCAAGATGAGAACAAAGTCAGGGTCTGAGGAAAGAGGTTCTCTCACTGCCGTTAGGCCTGGAGGCCAAATGTGATGCTTCCGCCTCATCTGTCCCACTGTCTACAGACATACTTGGTCCACTGCCAGCAGCAGGCAAGGCCTCTGAACTCCAAGGACCTCACCTCTGCTACAGGGAGGGGCTTCATATGCTGCAGGGCTGAGGGCGGCGGGTGGAAAGTGCTTGAGAGGAGGCGCTGTACATTTTTAGGTTTGGGACTAAAATAAATATTCAAATATGTGCCACTTCACACTATAAAATTTGCAGTGACATTTCAAAGTCCCTGCTCAACACGAATGTTACACAACAGTGTTGGGAAGTGGCCCTCTGGTGCCTGTGCATCTGACAGAAACCAGGGCCGCGGGTCCAAGTCCACCCTTCTCTGGGCGTGAGCAACTGTCCTGCCTCCACAGAGGACGGCAGGCACTCCATAAACACTGGCTGACCCAACGATTACAGCCCAATGCAGACGTCCACGCTGGACGCCTCAGACAAGAAGTCCAGATACGCAGCAAGAAAACTCGTGGAATGAGAAGCAGGAAGACAAGAGGCGAGATGAGCAAGGAAACTGTGGAGGCTGAGAGAGGCCAGCAGTGCTGGTCAACGAAGCAGGGTCAAGAGAACAAGATCCTTAGCCAACAATTAATCGATAAGCAATCCCACACTGCAACACTCCCAGACCTCCAGGAAAAGTGCCTGGGAATCTGGCCCTGGCCCCTCAGAAAGGGGGTGAAGGAAGAACCCGAGGCCGAAAATCACTGCAAACGGGCCCAACATCCCCAGACCACAGAGCCCTCAACCCACCCCATAGCCAGGCCAGGCTGGACACAGGCTCCCGGGCACATTTAGAGACTGGGCCTGGACTCAGCCAGCCCCGCGCCTCAACCATCACCTAGAATTCTGGTGGCCAGGGTCCTCCACTCCAGGGAACAGGAGGAGGCTCTGTAAGGCTGTGAGCAGGATGCTCAGCCAGCCAGCTCCCCGAGGGCCCAGTGGTACAGGGCAGCCACAGAGGGCACCCACATAGTATACACAACTCATACTCACGTATACAAAACGAACATATGCACAACCCACACATGTGCATACTCACATGCACACATACACAACTCACACTCACATGTAGATGCACACACGTGTCCGTAATCCACACACATACATTACTCACATGTACAGGTCCACAGCCCACACTCCAGTGCATACACACAGCCTATACTCATGTGTGTACACAGCATACATACACACACCTGTGGGCATGCACACACATGGCATACACACACACACACACACACCTGTGGGCATGCACACACATAGCATACACACACATACCCCTGTGGGCATGCACACACCCCTGTGGGCATGCACACACATAGCATACACACACACACCCCTGTGGGCATGCACACACACAGCATACACACACACTCACATGCACACACGTGCACAGATACACTCACCCAGGGACTCCATTCAACTCTCTGGTGCACCATGCCAGTCCCACCAGCTGAGCTGAAGCCTGAAACCCCTCGATTTAAGGCCCAGAACAGCAAGAGCTGTTTCCTGTTCCCAGCTGCTTAGCGCTGTCCCAGACCAGCCTCAACCCAGAGCTCGTGATCCAAGGAGGGGCACAACAATCTTCCCACCTCTTCAATCCCAGCCTCCATCACCAGGTCCATTCAGAGCCAAGGTCAGGGTCCAGTTCAAGACAGCCACCTGCGGACCCATGGAAAGCATAGCAAGAGGGCCAGCAGCCGCACTGGACTCTGCCACTGCTCTTCCCAAGTGTCTTCTCAACTGCCCAAAACCCTGCTAACCTGCCCCAAGGTAAGGAGCCTGCAAGAACTGTAGGACCTGCCTGTAGGCTTGAAGCCACCAGGTGGCTGAGCCCAGCCTCACTGTGGGCAGTGACGTAAAGGCCCACTGCAGCCACACCAGGAGAACACGACTTCTGCTTCCCAACATTTTCCTTTTGTTGACTCTAAGCCTTTTGTGTTCTGTGTCTTCCGCATCTCCCTACGAAGCAATGGTGGGAGAAGGCCCAGTGCCCAGACTCCTCCCCACACACAGGGGGAGGGCAGGGCCGTGCGCCCTCCTGAGAAATGCCAAATCTGCACCCCCAAGTGCCCCGACTCGCAGCCACGCCCACCCTCCTCCCTCCCAAGCTTGCCCCTGTCCCAAGAGCAGGTCCCTCTGGCCAAGCCACTCTTGGCATTAACCTTAGGTCAAGGACAGTCCTGTTGGGAAGGGGGACTCGGCCAAGTGGTCTGAATGGAAGCGGCCGACCTGCCCCCACAATGGGGAGATAGCAAGGCTAGACAGAAGTAGCCAGGTCACCAGTGGAGGTGAAGACGGCGGTTCTAGGAGAGGGACAAGCCCAATGTCACTCTGGAATGAGGCGGGCAGGACCAGGCACGTCCAATACCGCTGCCAGAAGGCAGTAAAAACCATGGGCGGTAACCACAAGTATCAGGGCTGGGGAGTGTCCCAGGTGAGAGCCGAGGGCGGAGAGGATGAGATGGGGCCTGGTGACAGCACCTAGGAGGACAGGGACAGGGCCAGCCACTGCACCCTGCCCACATTCCCCTACACACATGCGCACACATATGCACACACACACACTCCCCTAACTCTGCAAGCACAGCGCTCCGCCACTGTCCCCCACATGCTGCTCAAGGGCAAAGCTCGTGTGTATGCCTGGCACATGGCAGAACAGTAGCCTCACTGTCCAGTTCTCACACACACACACACACTCATGCACACATTTGTGCACATGCATGTATATAAATGCACATGGGTGCGTGTGTGCACTACACAAGTGCACACATGTATGCAGTCACCTGCATGGCACACAGCACCTATGCACGTGCATATATACATGTGTGCCCATATACACACACGTACACACAATGGGTCGGTCTTTACCTCAGAACCGTAAAAAACGATCCAGTATACAAGGTACTTTAAAACCCAAAAGATTCAAGTGAATCCTGCTTTGAAACATGACGAACACACACAGTCCTCTCCAGGGCAAGTTGTAGCCCCACAGCCCTCCCCTGAGGATAGGTGCACTGTCCTGCTCCCAGCAGGACCTGGGGCGGGGGGGCCTTAGATGGGACTCCATGCCAGGAGATCGTCAGCCGACACGGCCCGACACATGTCAGCTTCTCGGCTATCCCAGGGGCTCTCCCCACCTAGGAAGAAAGTGTGTTCTCAGATACAGCTCACGAGATTGGGTCTCCGTGGCCTAATTCCAGTTTTGAATATTTCAGACGATGAAGTCTGTTTTCACACTGCTAAAGACAAGCTGTTGGACTAGAACACTTAAGCAAATGTATTAATGCTGCTTACACCCCCCAGAATTCCACATCTGGGGGTATCAAAGACCCACACACTCCTGGGCACAACGAGAAGGGTCACAGACCACTCCACCCTCAGGAGGAGACCAAAACCTAAAGACATGTGATAATAAGTGTTGGTGAGGATGTGGGGCAGCTGAAACCTCCAGACTGCTGGGGGAAACTCTGTGGAAAGTCACCTGACAGGTCCTCAAACACGCAACATTATTCCCATGGGTCTCAGCAACTCCTCGTACATAAGATACCCACAAGAATTCAAAGTGTACCTACACACAAAGAGGTGCACCAACCATCCACGGCCATCCGTCAGCTCCCTGCAGACTGAAGGACTGAAATACTATGACATGGACGAACCCAGAAAGGAGTCAGAAAGCAGCCACGGCACAAAAGGCCCATCTTCCAGGAGTTCAATCACAGAAGTCCAGAGCAGGCAGATGCATCTGGCCTGAGAGAGACGGGGCAGGAGTGCTGCCTGGGAGCTGAGGACAACGTTTTGGAATGAGTGTGATGCTTGTACAACCTTCTGACTGTGCTGGAAAACACTAATGCTACAGTGTCTGAATTCGTGTCTGTTTAGAGTAGCAACAAGGCCGCACACACAGGTATTTCCCAGTGAAATGGCAAGACCTCCACAGACACATTTCCAACAAGTACGCTTTCCCCAGCAAGGGGCTCCACGGGTTCTGAGGGAGGTGTGGGAGGCGCCCAAGATGCAGCGCAGGAATGCTCCGACTGAAGCCAGCAGACACCTCTCACCTCACACAGAAGCACACCAGCCTGCTGGGAGGCCAGCACCCTGGGCCCAGGATGACAGATATGGGCAATGGACGATGCGGACACAGACTCCCTAGGTTCTCCCTCTGAGTAATGAGCCCATACTCGCTGGGTGCTCCCTGTGAGTGATGTGCCCTGTGGGTGAGACCCCAGCAGCAGGGTGAGGCTGTCAACAATCCTTACGGGTTAAGGCTCCATCACCGAGACGTCCCTTGTGCATTCTGCCCCCAGCCCTAGGTGAATCTGCAAGCACAGACACATTAGGGGGGGCCCACATGCACCAGGCTGCCTCCCACTACATGCAGGCTCAGCCAACTCTACAGGATGAAGCTGCAACGTTGTTATAGTAAAACAGGAAGTTACAGCAGCTAGGAACAACGATGGCCCTGATGAAGAAGAAAACACAAGCAAAGCCCGGGTCCCCACAAACTGCTCTAACACCTGCCATCCACCAAAGGTCCCTCGGAGCTCCCGGGCTGACAGCAGCTCCGTGGGACACTCAGCTGCACCGGGAACCAGCGACGTCGCTCTCCTTTCCTTCTGTAAGCCCTGCTCCCACCGCACCAGGACACCTGTGATGGGGCCTTGGAAGCAGGCAGTCTCCCGCTCTAGGTAAGCAGAAGGGGACTGAGATAATACTGAAACACCAATCACTCAGCCCAGTTCTCACCTCATTCCCAGGGGTCCCAAATGGTCTGAGGGCAGACAACTGAGGAAAGGTGCTCCCCCCACCCCCAAAGGCCCACCTCACTGATGTTTCAGATGTCCTGCAGGTGTCCCCCTGGTTCCCACAGAGGTGGGGGTGGGTAGGGAAACTGTCACCAGGTCTGGGAGGCCAAGCATGTCCCTGCAATGACCAGGAACTTGAGGCATCTGGGGTCTCCTTCTCAGCTGGAAAGGCTGGGCATCGCACTACCAGACCACCCCAGGCATGCTGGACCACAACAAGCTACCCGCGCCAACCCCCTTGGTATACCTCTACTCCATGCCACTACACTTGCCAACCAGGGAGTCCTCACAGAGCCCAGTTCCGCCCTCCCTCAGGTGGCCTGTGGGTGAGGAGGCGTGGGGGGCTACCACATGCAGCAGTTCCAGTACTGCAGACCTGCCCGGCATTTAACCCAGCCCACCAAGACTCTCCTGGCAGGTGACAGGACAGGTAAACCAGAGACACCAGGACCACATCCCACCTGTCAGAAAGGTCTGGAAGCTAGCCCCACCCTCTTGAAGAGGGGGAAGAAAATGAACCTGCCCCAACCTCAGCACGTTTCCCCCAAGGGTAGGGGCAGGAGTCTGTGGGGGCCTGGCGTCCCTCCAGAAGCCCGTCTTCATGCTAATACATGCTGGTCATGAGAAGCAGCCATGTGTGTGTGCCGTGGTGTGTGATCACGAGGGGACAGTGTGTGTGTGTGTGTGTGTGTGTGTGTGTGTGTGTGTGCTGTGGTGGTAGCAGGGGAAACCAGAGCTAGGGAGATGCACGTACCACAGAGTGGTCAGCCGGTCAAGATTAAAGGGGATACACCTGGGGGAATCTCGGCAGGTGGGAAAGGAGGAGTGATGGAGAAAGGACCCCAGGGAGAAGTGGGGCAACTGTTGTTCCATTGATGGAACTAAAACCATTGAAATGAACCAAGTGTAAGATTTTCTGAATATAAAACTTATGATCTTCACTCAATTCACAATACAAACTTCAAATACAACCATGATGAGAGCCAGGGCGCGGTCCTGAGCCCTCGTCAAAGGCGGACCGGTGCTGTGCGGGTGGCCGGCTCAGGACGTATGTGATGCCGCACACACAGTATCTACACCCCAGCAGAGCAGGTTATGGCCCAGAGACTGGGGAAGGAGCCACACGGCACATCGACACGCAGACAAGACCCGGCCCAGCAGGGACAAGGGCACCCCGGGAAGCACGAGTGGGGCCAGAGGGCTACACATGGGCGATGCCAGGAGGAGCCACCTGGGAATGTACACCCCCAGAACCCAGGAAAGGTCTGCAGGGCCAGGGCTAGGGCAGGGCCAGGGGCCAGGGGCGGCAGGGGCAGGAAGGAAGCCCCGGGGGGCTAGGCTGTGGTGGTAGCTGTCAAGTTGGCTGAGCTGTGATATGCAAATCATACCTCAGTGGAACTGTTGAAAGTGAAAAGAAACAACACTGGAGGCAGGAACCCACAGAACTTTCCACAGACCACCAGGAGCATCTCAGATTCAGTTCATTCCTGCTGCTCTCACCTATCCTGGCTCACCTGCACCTGCTATGCGGCCTCCACCTCCACACCTGCAGGTCCAAACTGAACCCCCCACCACCTCCAACTCCATACCTGGTGGGTCCAAACAGCTCCCCCCACCTCCACCTCCACACCTGGCAGGTCCAAACAGAACCCCCCACCTCCACCTCCACACCTACAGGTCCAAACAAGTACCCCCCACCTTCATCTCGACATCTGAGTTCCAAACAGCACCCTCCACCCCCACCTCCATACCTGGCAGATTCAAACAGTGCCCCCTACCTCCATCTCTGCACCTGGAGGGTGCAAACAGTGCCCCTCCCCACCTCCAGCTCACTTCTGGAGATGACGTCACAGCTCCTCCTTTTCTGAGGTGATCAGCAAAGTCCAGAAAGTCAGTCCATTGGCCCTCCGACTCCCTTCTCGCTACTCACTGCTGACCAGCACCCGTGCCAAGTAGCCCAGATAAAGATATGAGGCTCCCGCCCAGCACCCCAAACCAGCAGAGGCACAGAACACACTGCTGACTCAGATGGGTGTTCGAAACCAAGAGGCCAGAAAAGAGCCAAGGAAGTGACTCGCAGTTGGGCACCGGGAGCTCCTTGTGCAGGTGCAGGGGTGACAGGTGGAGAGGACCATGGGACCCGGGGATGCAGGCAGTGGGCAGGACCAAGGCTCCAAGGTTCGGGGCACAGCTCCACACACAGGCTCCACACACGTGGCCCTCAGTCACACAGGAGTGCCCACAGTGCCCACTTGATACTGCAGGGATGGGTACTACTGTCACTATCTGATAAGGGAAGAGCCGGCCCCGGGGCCAATTAGCTTGGAGTCCCCATGCAGGTCCACCAAGACACAGTGAGACAGTGTCTTCTGAACCCCCTCCTCCAATCCTTCCCGGCCAGCTCCCAGAAAGACGTCCAGCACCTGAGGCAGCTCTGGGGAACTCCCACCACCCACCTTCAAAATTAAGGAGGGAGGGCATAACTGGCTCTTCCCATGGACCCTCAAGAGGAAAAGGATGGGGTCAGGATACATACACACGTCCACTCTAAAGGCTACATTCCAGAGATGGATCTGAAGGTTATTCAAAGAAAAATGTAAAGGGAAATAAATACACAACAGGCAGCATTTCCTGCCCATGGGGATGAGCTCCCCGATGCCCCTGGAAGCCAAGAGGATGAGGCACTGGAGACTCAGACAGT
>NW_006408623.1:9881975-9884360 GCF_000296735.1 Chrysochloris asiatica | reverse complement strand
CCAAACAGCTCCCCCCACCTCCACCTCCACAACTGCAGGTCCAAACTGAACCCCCCACCACCTCCAACGCCACACCTGCAGGTCAAAACTGAACCCCCCACCACCTCCAACTCCACACCTGGTGGGTCCAAACAGAACCCCCCACCACCTCCAACTCCACACCTGGTGGGTCCAAACAGAACCCCCCACCACCTCCAACTCCACACCTGCAGGTCCAAACAGAACCCCCCACCACCTCCATACCTGGTGGGTCCAAACAGCTCCCCCCACCTTCATCTCGACATCTGAGTTCCAAACAGCACCCTCCACCCCCACCTCCATACCTGGCAGATTCAAACAGTGCCCCCTACCTCCATCTCTGCACCTGGAGGGTGCAAACAGTGCCCCTCCCCACCTCCAGCTCACTTCTGGAGATGACGTCACAGCTCCTCCTTTTCTGAGGTGATCAGCAAAGTCCAGAAAGTCAGTCCATTGGCCCTCCGACTCCCTTCTCGCTACTCACTGCTGACCAGCACCCGTGCCAAGTAGCCCAGATAAAGATATGAGGCTCCCGCCCAGCACCCCAAACCAGCAGAGGCACAGAACACACTGCTGACTCAGATGGGTGTTCGAAACCAAGAGGCCAGAAAAGAGCCAAGGAAGTGACTCGCAGTTGGGCACCGGGAGCTCCTTGTGCAGGTGCAGGGGTGACAGGTGGAGAGGACCATGGGACCCGGGGATGCAGGCAGTGGGCAGGACCAAGGCTCCAAGGTTCGGGGCACAGCTCCACACACAGGCTCCACACACGTGGCCCTCAGTCACACAGGAGTGCCCACAGTGCCCACTTGATACTGCAGGGATGGGTACTACTGTCACTATCTGATAAGGGAAGAGCCGGCCCCGGGGCCAATTAGCTTGGAGTCCCCATGCAGGTCCACCAAGACACAGTGAGACAGTGTCTTCTGAACCCCCTCCTCCAATCCTTCCCGGCCAGCTCCCAGAAAGACGTCCAGCACCTGAGGCAGCTCTGGGGAACTCCCACCACCCACCTTCAAAATTAAGGAGGGAGGGCATAACTGGCTCTTCCCATGGACCCTCAAGAGGAAAAGGATGGGGTCAGGATACATACACACGTCCACTCTAAAGGCTACATTCCAGAGATGGATCTGAAGGTTATTCAAAGAAAAATGTAAAGGGAAATAAATACACAATAGGCAGCATTTCCTGCCCATGGGGATGAGCTCCCCGATGCCCCTGGAAGCCAAGAGGATGAGGCACTGGAGACTCAGACAGTTGGTCCCCCAACCCAGAGCTGCAGTCTGGGACCTGGGGCTGACTCTTCAACAGCTGAGGTCAGATCCACTAGTCCCTGCATCGGGGACAGGCCCCATGCCACCACGTCAGCACCAGGGCCCTGGGTCAGGAGCTTGGGAGCACAACAGTACACTCCCAGTTCCCACTTACTTCAATAACTGAAGGACGGACATTTTTTTCACCAGCGTTCTCTTCAGCCCCATCCCTGCCCACCTGCTTCCACCTAACCCTCACTCCTCTCTCTCCAGGAAGAATTAGGGTCCAGCAGTAAACAGGATGTCCCCTCATGGCACAACCTCGCCAATGAACAGACGCTCGAGGCTTCCCTACAGGTACTGCATCTGGACGTCTTTCATTCCCATGCACTAAACTGGAGCCAGACCTGCTCTCCCTGAGGGAAGCGACTTTCAGGGGCTGCTAGGCTGAGTTTGCTGACACTGTCATAGAACAGGACGCAGATAGGCGTCAGCCTGTAGCCAGGGTGGGCAGGGAGCCACACCGGGAGTCAGAGTTGGGGAAGATGTGGGCTCTAAGCCCATGCCCCCCACCCCAGTCTCTGGGAGCCAGCTTTGGGGAGATGTGGGCTCTAACCCCTCACCAGTCTCAGGAGGTCAGCACTGGGGACAGTCTCAGGTGCCTAATGCATCAAAGTGATAGGAGATGGTGCTGAGTCACCATGCACCCTCCTTGGAGACACACCTCTTCACCCTATTGTCCTTCCCCCAAGGTCCCATCACAGCACTCCGCAGCACACAACACAGAAGCCCAGGAATGGCCACCTCCACGTGGCTGTGAGCACCCTCCCTACCTACCGCTTCTTCCCCATCTGCCTGAACCCTCCCACAGGGAAAGCCCACCTACTGGGGAGTCCCTAGTGAAGTGTGACAAGCATGAGGTAGGTGTCCCGGAGGCCACGGAGAAAGTCTCTGAAAGAGAAAGCGCTCCAGTCTGTACAGGGATATGGAGTGGCCTGCTGGTGGGACAGCAGGAGCCGCAGTCCAGTAGAGATAAACCCCAAAGTGGAGGTGCCCTAGGAAAACCCTCAACTGAAGAGGAACAGACAAACTGTGGTCCAATCACAAGAAAGACCCC
>NW_006408623.1:9879077-9881825 GCF_000296735.1 Chrysochloris asiatica | reverse complement strand
CTAAACACGGTTGCTATGGGTCGCCATCGACTCCATGGACTTAACAACAATTAATATGCAGAGTACAAAACAGGCAAACCATAGAGAGAGAAAGCAGACTAGTGATTTTGGGGGGTCTTAATAATGCTCTGAAATAGATGGTGGCATCACTGCAGAACTGTGTGAACTAAAAACCTTAAACGGACACAGCGTGTGGTAGAATTACATCTCAATAACACTGCTGACAAGCAAGCTTTGAGAAAGTCAAGAGGCCAGCCACCACAGCTGTCTCACTGAGTCTGGCAGCAGGGCAGCCCCCAGGGGACACACTCTAGGGGTGGGCAAAGGGCCTGAGGACAGAGACTCAGAGACTTGTTTGAGACGTGCTCTAAGGAAAGCTGTGTGCCGGCCACTCTGAGGAGACGCGGCTCACAGTTCTCCAGTGGGAGAGTCCACAGCCTGCTCAGGACAGACACAGCCCACCGCCACCTCACAGCACCCCATGAAGAGGTCTGCTCCAGTCTCTGTCCCTAGCACCAACACCCAGAGCAGCACACGCTCCCTGGGCCACCTCGCCGCATAGAGGCCCTTGCAACAATCATGATGCCTCCTCCAGGGCTGGGCAGGAGAGAGAACCAGCTCACCAGAGACCTGGCTTTCATAACGAGCAGGACAAAGAGCCTGCAGATACACACCCAGGACCAAACTGTCTCCCTGAGGAGCCGCCTGGCCACGTAAGGGTGTGCTTCCAACACACCGCACCCAAAGCCACAGCCTTCCAAGATCACCTTTCAAACATGTGCTGAGCAGAGTCCTGGGGACGGAAAGCCAGAGGTCTTCTATCACCACTCCAGCTTCCCGAGCCAGGGCAGGCCAGAGCGGTGAGTCAAGACGGCCTGAGGTAATACCACAGGCCCCCACGGTCTAGCAAAGGTCAGGAGCTCTCAGAGCGGAGACGCATCTTCCAGGCACCCTCAGTCCACTCATCCTCCCAAGGGAACAGGAAGCTTCCCACTCGGCTGGAGGGCTGTGATGATGTCATCGCTCGGATAACAGAGGGTCATGGTGTGTGACGTCACTGCTCTGAAGGCAGATGGCTGTGATGTGTGATGATGCCACCACTCAGGTGACAGAGGGTCATGGTGTTTGGTGATGCCATCACTCGAATGACAAGGTTGTGGCATGCGATGACATCATTGCTCAGATGACAGAGGTCATTATGCGTGTTGACATCATCACTCAGGTGGCAGAGAATTGTGCCATGTAATGATGTGACTCAGGTGGCAGAGAGCTGTGAGTGATGGTGACAAAGTCACGTGTGATGATGTCATCACTCGGGGGACAGAGGGTCGTGACATGTGATGACATTGCTTGGATGGCAGAGGATGATGATGTATGATGACGTCAACCCTCAGATGAGATATGGTTATTATGTGTGATGACATCACTCAAATGCCAGAAAGTTGTGGCATAAGATGACATCATCGCTCAGGAGTCAGGAAGCCATGATATGTATGACATCATCACTCAGGCGACAGAGGACCATTATGTATTGTGATGTGCGACAATGTCATCACTCTGGACTCAGATGACAGAGGTCTATGATGTGTGATCACATCATCACTCAGTGGTGGTGGGTCATGAGATGACATAACCATTCGGTGGTGAAAGGTTGTGGCGTGTGATGACATCATCGCTCAGGTGGCGGAAGGCCATGGTGTGTGGTGATGTCATCGCTCACATGGTGGAAGGTCAGGGCGTGTGGTGATGTCGTTTGCTCAGGTGGCAAGGGTCATGACGTGATGGCATCATTGCTCAGTGACGGAGCGTTGTGAAGTATGATGACATCATCACTTGGTGACTGAGGGTCTGGCATGTGAAGACATCATCACTCAGGTAGCAGGGGTTGTGATGTGTGATGGTATCATCACTCAGTGATGGAGGAACATGGTGTGCAATGATGTCATCACTCGGTGGGAGGGGTCATGATGTCATAAGTTGGTTTCGGAGGGTCGTGACATGTCATGACAGCATGCAGAGGGCTGTGGTGTGCAATGATGTCATCCCTTGGGTGGCTTATACAATGAGTGCTGGTTCATGACTGTGGCTTCAAACTTGTTTAATTCTCCCTTCTAATGTGGTGAATGTTTAGTCATAAGTTACATTAAATGAAAAGCTGCCATCAAGCTGACCCCAGCTCAAGGCTGTTAACCCCATGTGTGTCCGAGAAGAACTGTGCTCATCTTCCAGAAGTAGGTCTCTGGGCCTTTCCTTCAAGATGCCTCCGGGTGGACACTGCCCCACCCCCCACCCCCACCAACCTTTCAGTGAGCAGCTGAGTTCATTAAACCAGAGATTCCATAACCTCCAGAAAGTTCCCTAATTGCTAAGAAAGGAAGAGTCACAAAGGTTGAAAAACATTGCTCTAACCGTGTCTAGGGTATGGAGGGTCAGGATCAGGCTGAGGCCCTCCATGGAGTCAGCTAAGTGAACTGGACAGCACAAAGTCAGGAGTAACCCCCATAGCAGATAGCCTGCCGACCCCGGGTGTAAGGAAGAAAGCACACATGGATGGGGAAGAGGGAGGGTACGGGACAACACTTCCAAAATGATAAACACAAAAACATGCCCGTGTGCAGAAAGGAAAAGCTGCGTTCTTCACACCTGAGTGTCTGCAACAAACTCAAACATGAGCTTCCTCAAAAATTAACCCCTCCACTTCTGGGCCTAGAGACAGTGACGTAGCCACAGAGGACTAGAGTGGAGAGT
>NW_006408623.1:9875833-9878201 GCF_000296735.1 Chrysochloris asiatica | reverse complement strand
TGTGGTGGCACTATATAGGATAGCACTGGACTGCTAAGTACAACTCTGCAGGAGGAAGATGAGACTTTCTGCTCCTCTCAAGATTTACAGGCCTGGAAGCCCTAGACAGGGTCACTGTAAAGTCGGAACCGACCTGACGGCACACAGCACAAGAGCAGGCTAAAGAAAGCAGTGAGCACGCACGCAAACTTGGTTGGCTGCGTGAAGAAACCAGGTCAGAAAGAGTTCCTTCTCCAGGCTTGCTGCCATCCAGACTGTCAGTACAAGAACCACTATGTTCACCAAGCTCCCTTACCAAATGCCAAAGCCTCAAAGTGTCACTGCTCAGGAGACAAGAGCCGTTGTCACCAGCCGTTGTCACCTCTGCCTCCCCCATTCAGCTCTGGGAACATAACTCTTGAGACACACAGTGTCCTTGAAAGACAGGTACCCCCTATATTAGCCTTTACATCCCACGATGCCTTGTAAAATTAGCCCATGCACTGTTACCAAAACACATGCTTCTTTCCAATGTAAACATCATGTGAACTGTCACATAACCTTTAAGAAAAATGAGAATTCAGAGGGAAAATGTTACTAAACAAAAGTAAATTAAGTTAGGCATTTTCACGTCAACAGAGAGAAATGTGTGTGGATAGTAGAAATGCAACAAAAACCTAGAACTTAGGATCAAAGATTTCTGAAAAGAATGTTTGCACAGCAAAATTCTTTTTTCCTTTGAGAATAAAATGCCCCACCATGCTTAATTTTCCTGACATTTCTGAGGTTTCGAAGCCGCAGCTAACGGATCTGAATCATCTGAGCAAAACCATGTTATAGTGACATGTTACTGGAAAGCTCAGAATAGAACCCTAAATATACACACACACCCAGGGCAGGCACTCTTGTAGGAAACATGGCAGAGTAGAGAGCAGTCCACCTTCCACAGGTAAGTAATGGGGTGCTTGGAAGTCAAATTAAGAAAAAAACAAAAGTGACTTCTGGTTTGGACACACACTTAGTCAAAGGAAACACTTTACCCCCGGTTGCAACCAGGCCAAGAAACAAGGACCTTCTCCTGAACTCTAACTCACACCCAGATCAGCTACACTCATCAGACAACCGGCTCTGCCCTAAAGGATTCATCTCAGGCAGGCGGAGGGAAAGGGGCTCCCATTCCCATGGGCACCCTGTCCTCTACCCTCCACAAGCCTGCCTTGTAGAGGAGCTTCATTTGCGTTGGTTGTTTAAGTACCAACAACGGGGCGGCACCAAACACTGAACTAGGTCAGCCTCAGGCTGCCTCTGAGGAGCTCCAGCGCACCCAGGCCTCACCTCCATGTCCAGAGACAGGTCTGAGAGCCCTCTGGCCAGCACACTGAGCTTTCCTGGGTGGGAGCTGGGACTTGGAGGGAGGGGCTCTGGAAAGTAAAGGCCTTAGGCTATTAGCATCCCATCATACTGATTGGCATCCTTTTCTTTAATAAACAAGAGTCCTCCTCCCAGCTCTCAACATCCCCTTGTAGGAGTACTAACAAGACCCTAAGTTACAGGCAGACAGGGGTTCACACAGGGCAGATGACAGTCGGGGAAACAGACACCTGGGCTCGTTCAAACAGTGAGGGCCACCAGGATCACGGGCAAGAGTGGGGTCCAGTCCCAGTGCCAGGAATACGAAGCTGAGTTCAAGGACCCTGGGTCCGAATTTGGCGTCAAAGCTTTGTGTTTGGAATCAGAATTTGGTGTCTGGGGTCCAGGCCAAGAGCTCAGAATGTGAATTCAGTGTTTTAGGATTTTGAGACCAGAATTCAGAAGTAGGGTCCTAAGTTCGGGATTCTGGAGCACTTTTTTCTGGGGATCAGAGTTTGAAGGATGAGGTTCATGTCCCAAGGTTGGGGCCAAGAGGCTCGTGTTCCGGGGTCAAGACTGGGGTTCGAAACACCAGAGTTCCGGACCCCAGATTTCCAGCGGACCAAGATTCTGGGCTCCAAGTCCCTGAGTCTGAGGGGCTGGGATCCCGGGGCACCAGAGTCCAAAGCCGGGGTCTGAGGTTCCTGTGCTCAGGGTCCAGGTCCTGGGGCACCAGGGTACAGGGCTCTGGGTCCCAGGGCTCAGGGTCTGGGTCTCAAAGGCACCTGGATTCCAGGGCCCAGGGTACGGGTCCCCGGGCACCTGGGTCCCGGGGTACAGAGTCCCGGTCCTGGGTTATGAGGGGCCGGGGTTCCGGGACTCCGGGGTTCCGGGAGTCAGGTCCGGGCCCGACGGTGGCGGCACTTACGTCGTCGAAGAGCGAACCCACGTTAGCCGTGACCAGCAGGACCGCGGTGCCCGGGGCGGCCGACCTCCCCGCCATCCTGCGGCGCTGTCGGCAGCACCGCTCCCTCCGCGG
>NW_006408623.1:9842897-9875647 GCF_000296735.1 Chrysochloris asiatica | reverse complement strand
GCCGCGGTCCCGCGCCGCCGCCGCCCGCGCCTCACAGCGCCCCGCGCGCAGCCATTAGGATCCGGCCGGGAAAGTTCCCGCAGCCACCGCTGCCGCCGACTCGGCCGAGCAAGTCCCGCCCCCGCGGCCGGAGGAGGGGGCGGGGCCTGCGCGGAGGGGGCGGGACGTGGTCCTTGAGGGGGGGCGGGGCGGGGCCTACGAAGCCGGCGAGGACAGGGCTCCTGTCGGGGCCTGTTGGGGATGGGCCGGAGCGGAGTCTGAGAGGGGTGGGGGGGCGGAGCCTGGAGGGCCTGCGTGGAGAGGGCGGGGTCTGGAGGGCCTGCGCGGGGCGGGCGGGGCCTATGCGGTCGACAAGGACAGAATATGAGGCGGGGCTTGCTGCGTACGAAATGATGGGCGGGGCGAGCGCTTTGTGGGCGGGGCCTTACGGGGCGGGGCCCATGGGACCTACGCTGGGAAGGGGAAAGGGCTTTCATAGAGATGGGCGTTCCGGCCGCGACGCTCTTGTCAGTCAGTTGGCCGCGCCCTGCGCTCCTGCAGCCCAGAATTGCGCCGCGGCTGCGTATAGCTCCGCCCGCCCTCCTGTGACGTCATGGCCCGGATCGGACGGCGACTCTTAAAGGGGCAGCATCTCCAGGCGCTGGGGTGGGTTCCCTCCCACTTGGTTCCGACGGCTGCCGGATGCCTGTGGCTCGGACCACATTCCGGGCTGCAGGTGGAGGTGGGACAGGCTCCCCAGGCCGGAGCCGGGGGAAAGGGGCGCGCGCTAACCCTTGACCTCTGACCCAGAGCCAGAAACGGGCGGGGACAAGACCCAGGGCCCGAAGGGAAGCAAACAGGTTTGGGGTGGGGGCTGGGAGGCAGGCCCCGTGGGCTCCAGGATTCGTAACGCCAACTCTGTGTCAAGAAGAGCCGAAATCCATGCACTTTATGTACCCTAGTACTGCTGTTTGGCTTCATGCTCGCTAAAGTGGAGGCTCGGAGAAAAAGAGGAAGACCCCAAACGAGATGGTTGGCACAATGATGCAGCATGGGCTCGCGTAGCAACGATTCTGACGTTGGCCCAGGACCAGGCGGTTTCGTTCTGTTGTGCACCTAACAACAAGTTCCGGTGTGGTGCTGTGGGATAAAGTACTGAACCGCAAGGCTGGTGGTCTCGGAAACTGTGTAGGGTTACTGTGAGCCGGAACCAACTTGAAGGCAACAGTTAACAACAGTATATACAGTGTGGCGCTGCGGGTTAATGTACTGGGCTGCAAGGTCACTTTGGACCAAAAGGCTGGCCATGGAAACCCTATACAGTGTTGCTATGAGTCAAACTATAGTACGTCATTTAACAAGTATATGCAGACATCATTTCAACATGTAACCACTATTTTAACATTTTTGGGGGGGGCATCTTTGAGATGGGATACTGAGCACATACCAAAAAAACCCACCAAACCAAATCATACTGCCATGAAGTTGATGCCTGCCTATATGATGTAATGCCCCTGTTGGACTCCTGGTGTAACTGAACGGTTGCCACTGGACTGTGGCCACAAGGTTAGCAGTTCAAACCCACCAGTTGCTCCTGGGAAACTCTGTGCTTAACAACAACACCAGGACAGAGTAGGACTTCTTAGGGTTTCTGAGGCTATCCATCTTTCTGGGTACAGGCAGCCTCATCTGTCTCCGGAGGAGCAGCTGGTGGGTTTGAACCACCAACCTTACGGTTTGCAGTCCAGCACCTAACCCAGGGCACCACCAGGGTTCCTTAACATATAACCAATCTTTTGAAATTCTTCATGAGTTTGTATGGGGCTAAGTCTCCAAGATCTGTAGTGGGCCCTTACAGCTGGCTCAGTCTACACAGGCCACACCTGTGCTCAGTATCGGCCCCTGGCCACCATGTTGGACAAGCTGGTTCCAGAGAACTGTCAGCTCAGGTCTGGGGATGGACAGGGTCCTCAGAAAGGAGACAAAGTCCTGTGAGTATGTTCCTCACAGTGGGCTTTCTGCCAAACCGGACTTCAGCTTCTGAGCTATGACAATCTCCACAGCATCAAGAAGTGTCCATTAGCGGTCACTGACCAAAGCAGCACGTGGCCTCTGTGACCTCAGGTGGAAGCACCTGTCGTCGACATCATGGTCAAGGATTGAGGCACAGTGAAATCATTAGGGTCTGTGTCAAATCCCACCCTCCCTTTCCAGACCATACAGAACCTTTAGTAATATATTTGTACTTAAGTAACTCGTAAACCATAATTACCGTATATCCCTGAATGTAACAGCTATAATGTGGCATCAACCACTAGCAAAATGTAAATGACACCTTTAAAGCACAGCAACACGTGCAGATGAAAGGACACGGTTCCGGGCACCACTGTGATTGGCTCATAGTGACCTGAGTGCACAAGAAGGTGAGGGGGAATACAGCATGGCATTTTAGCCTCATAGGTATAGTGCCGCGTGTAAACTGTGCCTACAAAAACCACTGTTGATGACATAAGTAATTATAAGGACATTTTTGTGAAAAATAATAAATTTTTGCTGAAACAGCACAAACTGTATAGACCGTCATTTGGGTGTCACCCCTCTGACATCACCTGATCACCCCTACACCCTGCTACTGACGCCACTCTTGAATGGTGTCCCCAGAAAGATGCTGAATCTCTCAGCCCTGTACTGGTGAACGTGGCCCTGTTTGAAATAGCGCTGTTGGTGTTACCAAGTTAAACAGGGTCGCACTGGGGTAGGATGGGTTCTGATCCAAATCCTTTCTGGTTGGTGTCATATGAAACAACAACAGACCCAGAAACAGGCAGATGCAGGGGAACACAGACCACACATTTAGGCATTTACAAGGCAGGAACACCAAGGACCACTGGGAGACACAGAGAGCAGATACCCTCTCAAGCTCTCAGAAGGAATCGGCACAGCCCACCCATTACCTAATTTGGAGAGTAATGCATTTCCGTTATTTAAAGTCACTTCACTGATGGTGTTTTGTTACAGCATCTTAAGGACACTATGTCAACATGTACAAAAACCACATTCATAGATTAAGGGTAGGAGAGTTCTTGTCCATGTTTAACCCTGTCTCACCTTTTGTACGTAATAATGTTGCTGTTAAATGCCATTGAGGCGGTTTCGAGCCATAGCAACCCTGTTAGGGTTTCCGAGGAGCAGTTGGTGGGTTTGAACCACCAACCTTGTGGTTAGCAGAACAGTGCTGATCCTTTAGTGACACACCAGGACTCTCTGGAAGGATTGTTGTTGTTGTTGTTGTTAAGTGCCGTTGAGTCGATTCCAACCCATAGCGACCCTGTATAGGGTTTCCAAGGAGCAGCTGGTGAGCTTGAACCGCCGACCTTGCAGTTCAAACAGCTTTGCAGTCTGATGCATTTACCCACAGCGCCGCACCAGGACTCCCTCTGGAAGGGTTACAGCCTAGGAAACGCCACGGACCATTCTGTTCTGCTGTGCCCTGCAGGGTTGCTATGCGTTGGAATCGGCTTGGTGGCACTGCATTTGGTTTTGGTTTTCTGGTTACCTGGCTTCAGTAACAATGGGCCTACTTAGCCATCTGGAGCCCACCCCTCCCCTGTAGGCCTTCAGGGCTGACTCCATTTCCCCTTTGACATCAGTCCTGGGAGGAGTCAACCTCTGCTAATCCTACCACTTAGCCAGGTGCCCACGGAGGGAGGTGTGCTCGGGCTCCCAGGGGGCGGTTTGGCCTACGTCTACCATTAAACAACAGTATGTTGTAACCTTTTTAAAGAGACAGTGCATTAGCCAGTAAAAGTCACATCGTTATTTACTTTAGGAGAGTAAGCAGTTTATTTATGGGTTCAGAGGTCTGCAGTAGGGATTTCTAACAGACATCACAGCATGTATGAAATTCACCTCTCAGCATCTAGAGAGGAAGGCGGTACTTCATCATTGCAAAGTGCTTCTCAGTCATTAAATAATCAATCTTCAAAGTTCCTGCCAGGTAGGCCAACCTTACTCCACAATCCCGGAGGTTAAATGACTCATCAGAGACCATTTCCTTGTTGGCACATTGGAGGACATGCACGGTGAGGGGCACCTGGCTGCCCCTTTGAAGTAAGCTGGACTAGGTTGCTTCAACCAGAGGTCCTTGTGTCAGGGAAAAGATAATGGGGAGCCTAGTATTGTACCTCAACCTCATCTCAGGGAGGGAAGGGGTTCCCTCTGGATTACCCGGTTGTTGTTGTTAAGTGCCATCGAGTCAGTTCTCACTCATAGCAACCCTGTGTAGAGTTTCCAAGGAGCAGCTAGTGAATTTGAACCGCTGACTTCACAGTTCAAATAGACCTTAAGGTCTGGTGCTTATCCTATAGCGTAGCCACACTAGGACTCCTTTAATGAGCGTTGTTGTTGTTTTTAGGTGCCATGGAGTTAACTCAGACTCATATGCACAACAGAATGAAACACTGTCTCGTCCTGCGCCATCCTTCCAATGGCTGTGTTTGAACCAAGTGCTGCTGGCTGGCACTGTGCCAATCCATCTTGTTGGGGGTCTTCCTCTTTTTCTCGGACCCTCACTATAGTAAATATGATGTCCTTCTCCAGGGACTGACCCCTCTTGATTAAACGGCTTCTAAGGAGCATGCTGGTTGTGCTTCTTCCAACACAGATTTGTTTGTTTTGATGACAGTCCATGGCACTTCTGAGAGTCTTCTCCAACACTATAACTCAGATACATGGTTTCTTCTACTGTCTTCTTTATTCACTGGCCAATTTTCACAAGCATCGGAGAACACTGAAAATACCATGGCCTGGGTCAAATGCACCTTAGTCCTCAAATTGCTATCTTCGCTCTTGAACACTTTATGAGGTTTTGTGCAGCAGATTTGCCTAATGCAATACGTCGTTTGATTTCTTGACTGCTGCTTCCATGAGTGTTGATTGTGGATCTAAGCAAAGTGAAGTCTTTGTCAACTTCAATCTTTTTTCCATTTATCATGATGTTATTTTTGGGTTCAGGTGTGAGGATCTTTGTTTGCTTTACATTAAGGTGCAATCCATACTGAAGGCTGTAGCTTTTGTTCTTCGTTAGTATTTTAAGTCCTCTTCACATCCAGCAAGCAAGGTTGTATCATCTGCAGGTTGTTAATGGGTCTTTCTCCAATCCTGATGCCATGGTCTTCAGATAATCCAGTTTCTAAGATTATTTGCTCAGCATACAGATTAAGTATGGTGATAGACTATAACTCTGGTGCACACTTTCCCTGATTTTAAACCATTCAGTGTCTCCTTGTTCTATTTCAGTGACTGCCTCTTGGTCCATGTACAGGTTCCTCACAAGCACAATTAAATGTTCCGGAATACTCATTCTTCACATTGTTGTCCATAGCTCATCATGATCCATGCAGTTGAAAGCCTTTGCATAGTCAATAAATCACAAGTTAACATCTTTCAAATATTCTCTGCTTTCAGCCAAAATGTATTTGATGTCATTAATGATATTCCGCCTTCCACGTCCTCTTCTGAATCTAGCTTGAATTTCTGGCCATTCCCTGTCAATGTACGGTTGCAGCCATTTTTTTATTATCTTCAGCAAAATTTTACTTGCATGTGATAGTAATGATATTATTTGATGATTCCCGTTGGGTTACCTCTCTTTGGAATGGGCACAGATATGGATCTCTTTCAATCAGTTGGCCAGGTAACTAACTGTCTTCCAAATTTTTTGGCACAGGTGAGTGAACACCTCCAGGATTTCATCAGTTCATTGAAAGATTTCAATTTGTATTCCATCAATTCCTGGAGCCTTGTTTTTCATCAAGAGCTTTAGTGCACCTTGGACTTCTGCCTTCACTGTCCTTGACTCTTGATCATATGCTGCCTCTTGACATGGCTGAGCATTGACCATTTCTTTTTGGTGCAGTGACTGTGTATTCCTTCCGTCTTCTTTTGATGCTTTCTGCATCCGTTAATGTTTTTGTCCAGGGAATCCTTCAATATTGCAACTCAAGTCTTAACATTTTTCTTCAGTTCTTCCAGCTTGAGAAATGCTGAGCATGGAGTTAGAAAGCCCTTTTGGTTTCATAACTTCAGTCTTTGTACATTTCATTATGATGCTTTACTTTGTCTTTTCAAGCTGCCCTTTGAGATTTTCTGTTCAGCTCGTTTACTTCCTCATTTCTTCCATTCACTTTAGCATCTCTACGCTAAAGAGTAAGATTCAGAGTCTCTTCTGATATCCACTTTGGTCTTTTCTTTCTTTCCTCTCTTTTTAATTACCTTTTGCTTTCTTCCTATATGATGTTCTTGGTATCATCCCACAACTCTTCAGGTCATCAGTCATTAGCGTATAATGCATCAAATCTGTTCTTGAGATGGTCTCTAAATTCAGGTGGGATATGTTCAAGGTAAAAATCAGGGTCTCATAAACTTTTTTTTTTAACTTCCTACAGCTTGAACTTAAACTTGCATATGAGCAACTGATGGTCCATTCCACAGTCAATCTCTGGCCTTGTTTTGGGTGATAATATGGAGGTTTTTGATCATCTCTTCCCATAGATGGTAGTCAATTTGATTCTTGTTTATTCCATCTGCAGAGGTCCATGTGTACAGTCACCTTTTATGGTCTTTAAGAAAGGTATTTGTGATGACTGAGTTATTGGTCTTACAAAAATCTATCATCTGATCTCCAGCAGCATTGTTATCACCAAGGCCATATTTCCCAATTAATTCTTCTTCCTTTTTTCCCCCCCAACTTTCATATTCCAGTCACCACTAATTAGCAATGAATCTTGGATTGCATGTTTGATCAATTTCAGACTGAAGAAGTTGGCAGAATTCTTCCATTTCATCATCACTGGCTTTAGTGGTTGGTGCATAAATTCGAATAACAGTGGTATTAACTGGGCTTCCTTGTGGTTATATGGATAGTTCACAAATGCCTAGGCTATCAGTCTTTGTATGTCTTGTCTCATTTTTGACAAGTTCCCATTTTCCTAGACTCATACTTCATAATTCCATGTTCATATTATTATTGGATATTTGCCACTGTTCCTAATTTTAAGTTGTGCCCCATCAGCAAATGAAGGTCCAGAAAGCTTAACTCCATTCTCGTCATCACAGTCCACTCTACTTTGAGGAGGCAGCTCTTCCCTGGTCATACCTTAAGTGCCTTCCAACCTGAGGGGCTCACCTTCTGGCACTGTATCTGACAATGCTCTGCTACTATACTATTCATAGTGTTTTCAATAGCTAAACATTCAGAAGTGGTCCACTTCGCCGTAGTCTGGAAGCTCAGCTGAAAGCTGTCCACCTTGGATGGCCATGCTGATATTTAAAATATTGGTGGTATAGCTTCCAGCACCACAGAAACATACAAGCTGCCACAGTGGACAAACTGACAGACCTGTGGTGGTTTATCAGCATAGTAACGGCTACTGTGTTAAAGTCACCAACTGTGAGTGACCTGGAGTTAGAAAACCAAAGGGGAAGAACACGCTCAGCATTTCTCAAGCTGAAAAACTGAAGAAAAAATTCAAGCCTTGACTTGCAATACTGAAGGATGCTATGGGCAAAATATTGACTGATGCAGAAAGCATCAGAAGAAGATGGAGAAAAAAAAAAAAAAAGAAGATGGAAGGAATACACAGTCACTGTATCAAAAGAAAATGGTCAATGTTCAATCATTTCAAGAGGTAGAATCCTTCCATGAGCTGTAGTACTGAAGAAGTCCAAGCTGCACTGAAGGCATTAGCAAAGAGCAAGTCTCCTGGAATTGACAGAATACACATGGAATCTTTCAACAAACTGATGCGGCACTGGAGGCACTCACTCATCTATGCCAACACATTAGGAAGACAGCTACCTGGCCAACTGATTGGAAAAAATCCATATTTGTGCCCATTCCAAACAGAGATGACCCAACAGAATGTGGAAACCATTGGTCAATACCGTTAATATCACACACAAATAAAATTTTAGTGAAGATAATTCAAAAATGGCTGCAACAGTACAATGATAGGCAGCTGCCAGAGGTTCCAGCCAGTTTCAAATAAGGACTGAATGACAGATATCGTCGCTGAAGTCAGATGGATCTTGAGTGAAAGCAGAGAATACCAGAAAGATGTTTACCTGTGCTTTATTGACTATGCAAAGACTTTCGACTGTGTGGATCATGACAAACTATGGACAACATTGCAGAAAACGGGTATTCCAGAACATTTAACTGTGCTCATGAGAAACCTATACATAGACCAAGAGGCAGCCATTCAAACAGAACAAGGGAACACTGAATGGCTTTTAAATCAGGGAAAGTCTGCACCACGGTTGCATTCTTCCACAATATTTACTCAATCTATGCTGAGCAAATAATCCTTGAATTTGGATTAGATGAATAAGAATGTGGGATTAGGATTGAAGGAAGAATCATTAAGAACCTATAATATGCAGATGAACAACTTTGCTTGCTGAAAATGAAGAGGACTTATAATACATACTGATGAAGACGGAAGACCACAGCCTTCAGTATGGGTTGTATCTCAATGTAAAGAAAACAAAACTCCTCACAACTGGACCAATAAATAGCATTCATGGTTGTTGTTGTTGTTATGTGCCGTGGAGTTGGTTCTGACTCATAGTGACCCTGCAGGTTTCTGAGGCTGTAAATCTTTACAGAAGCAGAAAGCCTCATCTTTCTCCCACCAAACAGCTGGTTGTTTCGAACTGCTGACCTTGTGGCTCGCAGCCCAATTCGAAACCACTATGCTACCAGAGTTCCTTGTAAATGGAAAAAAAGATTACAGTTGTCAAAAACTTCATTTTGCTGGGATCCATTATCAACACTCATGGAAACAGCAGGTAAGAAATCAAACAACATATCGCACTAGGCAAATCTGCTGCACAAGACCTCTTTAGTATTCAAGGAAAAAAGATGTCAGTTTGAGGACAGAGGTGCACCTGACCCAAGCCATGGTATTTTCAATAACCTCATATGGATGTGAACCCTGGGCAGTGAATAAGGAAGATTGTAGACATTTTGATGCATTTGAGTTATCGTGTCAGAGAAGAACCTTCAAAGTGCGATGGACTGCCAGAAGGACAAACAAATCTGTGTTGGAAGAAATAAAGCCAAGATGCTCCTTAGAAGGCAGGTTGGTGAGACTTTGTCTCTCATACTTTGGACATAGTATCAGAAGGGACCAGACCCTGGAGAAGAACATCACGTTTGGTAATGTGGATGGTTGATGAAGAAGAGGAAGACCCCCTATGAGATGGCAGCAGCAATGGACTCAAACATAACAATTGTGAGGATGGTACAGCCACTTCCCTTTGTTGGGCATAGTGTCACTGTGAGTGGGAACCTCCTTGACGGCACCTAACAACAACAACATGAGTTTCAGATCAGCCCATTGTGCTCCATGCTATTTGTATGGACTGATCTTCAGAATCCTACCACCAACCAGGCTTTTCTTCCTACTCTGTCTAAGTGTGGAAGTTCTGCTGGAATCTGTTCAGCAGTAACAGCAACACACAAGCCTCCACTGAGAGATGAATGGGGGGTGCACATGAATGAGGTAATTCAACAAAACGATTGATGCAGGCTTACTGACTTTCTGGAGTCTAAGAACAAGTCCAAATTCTAAATTACAGGAACCCTCAGTGTGACCTTCAGTGAGAATAACTGCTTTCAGGGAGAAAAGCAAATCTGGAAACATTGTAGTGCAGGCTACTCCTCTTGGAAACATTGTAGCGCTGGCTGAGCCTGTTTCATCTCCCACCTGGAAGCCAAGGTGGGAAGAAACCAGGGCCACAGCCCTCGGAGCCTGAAGCTGTGCCTGGCTCCCAGCAGCTTTGCACAAGTCTGATAAGGAAATGTGCTCAGAGAGCCTCCCAGGCCTGGGCCCAGGGAAAGGTGCCTGAGCAGACGGTTGCTCTGAGTGAGTACCGCTCAACATCACAGGTCGTACCTAACTAGCCCTGCAAGTGACTCTAAAGAGTCCCCATAGCTCGCAGGTGTTCTGGTCCAACAACCACGCCCAGCGTCTGCAGGACCTCTATCTGGCCCTCAGCACTCCTGTCTGCTCGGTTCTTCCTCTACTCCATAAACAATGGTACTGTCTGGCCCCAAGGTTTAGGAGAACCCCGAGTTCTTCTGGTGTTTTCTCAGACCCCAGCATAGAACATGTGTCGTGAACATGGTTTTGATTTGCCTGGATGGACATGGATGGGAATTAACAGCCCAGCCTGAGGGAGGGTGTCCTCCCCAGTCAGGTACAGTGAAAGTTGAGTGCTCCGTGCCTTTGGAAGAGCAGTTGTGGACAAGGTATTTGCATGGAATCAGGCAGGCAGACTTGGCATACCCTATGGGCCAGTTGAGCCCTGCCCACCCTGCGGACCAGCTAGACACTCTCCACGGGAGAAGGTGGGTCTTCTGACCCAAGGGGTGCACAGGTTGCAGAAACCCCGCGAGTCTCACGTGAGCGCTGCAGCCAAATGTGTGGCATCCTGACGGAGTCTGGCCCGGAGCTGGCAGTGCTTGGTAAAGTTGTCAAGTGGCAAATGGTGTTTACACTCATTTTCAGGGTAAAGCCAGAATGCTGCTGTTTTCCTTGAATGGCCGAGTTTTAAAGAAATGCCAACTCGTGCTCCGTTGATCAGTATTGCCAATGCTGGCAGCCGAAAGGCTCGGTTTTCCAAGGACTCTCAACTCAGCTGTAATTTCTATTTTGAGACTTTGTATTTAATAAATCCGCTCTGGAAAGATTCATCTCCCTTGTGCATTGTTCAAATCTCCCAAAGGGTCCAAAAGTAGCCTCACATCATTGTAAAAGCAACCACACCCCCCTCCACACACAAGAATCTAAACCTCAACTCTCGTGAGCTCGGATCGCCTCTTTTCTCTGCCCCCCAACTCTGGGTAAGGTGCGTTGTGTCTTTTCTAGTCAGATGAGGAACGGGAAGCATCTTGCCTCACATTTATGGAGATGGCAGTCCTAACTGGTCATGAAAGATGGATGGATAACAAATGAATGCATGCTCCCACTCTGCTGGCAGGCCTTCATTACAGGCTGCTACTGTCTAACTACATTCTCTTGTTACTTTGAGGAGTGCCTTTAGGTCAGCAGCTTTAGCGGTCAGTGGTCACTTTCTGTTTTGCTTGAGAGTCGTGCTAGCAGGTGAATTGGGTGAAGGGGTGAAGTTAGGGTGGCTCCCAGCAGGCTCATGGAGTTGAATACTGGGAGGAGGGAGGTTTGGCAAAGACTGGGGAAGGGAAGGAGTGGGGTGGGGAAGGAGTTCAGGGAGGAGAGGGTGCAGCTGGGGGAGGAAGAGTGAGTGTGTGGCTCTGACGGACTGTCCTCCGCAAGGACATCTGCTCTTCCTCCCCGGAGAGCAGGACATTGTCAGGGCAACTGGAGGGGGCTGTGGGGGCTTACGCCAGTAGGAAGGAGGATGGTGGCAGCATCAGGGTCCTGGTCATGAGAGAGCAAGAGTCCACACGGCCTGGGAAAAGACGCCAAGCAGTGAACAGACCAAAGCTGTCCATGTCTTCAGTGTGGTGCTGGACCCTCTCAAGGATCCACAGTAGAAAAGTCTGTGTCATAGCTCCACCCTGCTGTGTGAGGAGCATCTGGGCAAGGGTGGTGGTTAGCTGCTATCATGTGGACTCTGTCCCGTGGTGACTCCACACACAGCGCACTGGACCGGTGCCCAGTCCTGACCCATCTTCACCCCTGTTGGCATGTTAAGTCCATGGTGCAGCCACTGTACAATATGGTGACTACCATACGTGTGGCCAGGTCCAGCAGAGGTGTGTTGTAAGTATGAAGTAACAGCAGAGACACAGGGGCACACGGGCTCTTCTTCCAGCACTCCGCCGGACAGTGATCGGTTCTGATCCAGAGGGTTTTCACTGGCTCACCAGGCCTGTCTTCCTAGTGGAGCCCAGGAGCACCACTGAACCTTGTCCTCTATGGCTGATCCTGCTGGAATTTGAGACACTGGTAGACACCTTTCCCCCAGAGGATAGAGTGACGCATGCCTTTCACTATACTTACCATGTCTGACAGCGAGTCTTGACGTGGTGCGTAGGGTAAGCATTGGACCACTACAGTCTAGGAGATCATTTTTCATACATCTGAGGACAACCCTTAAATTACCCCTCAAACCTCATCAGCTTGTGACTGAGCGCAATCCCAGTGCCACCCCAGATATGGCCCCCAGATGCCACCTTCCAATGTGCTGACAGGTCTTGTCCTACTTCAAGTCCATAATCTGCAGTTGTTTTCTCGTCTCAATGCCTTAATTTAAGCAAATACAAATTATTGAAACAAGCTCACTCCTAAACACAGGGATGACTTGGGCATAATTATAATTCAAAGACTTATAAAAACCTTCCAACTCATTATACTATGTAAATTCATCATGAATTCAAATTTAAGACTAATTCAAGTCTAATAAGAAAAACGTGTTGTTGTCGTTAAGCGCTGTTGAGACCGTACTGAATCATAGTTAGAGCTTGTAAGCTGTAAATCTTTGCAGAGCACAAAGCCTCATCATTTTCCCTGGGAGTAACTTAGTGGGCTTCAACCACTGATCTGTGACTGACAGTCCACTGTTCACTGTACAGAGCTACAATGTTACCAAGAATAAGTCAAATCATCTATTTATTTTGTTATATAAACATCTATGCGTTTTCTGCTGTATTTTGGCTACTGAATTAAGCATACATAGTAAGCAGTATTACTAAATTTCTGATATACAATGCATGTCTTTCTTTGGTAGACAGTTTTTATTATACCCTTGATTATAAGATGAATATATGTCAATATCAAAAATAGGGCTTTTTATTATTAACTCATGAGTTCTTACATATCCTTCAACGCAGTTTGCTATTCTTTTAAATTTGCTCTTGGATATTTTGATCCTTTGCCCTGTTTTGAGGAATGGGACTTTTTGTCACATAGTCAAATTCCATGTGGTTTGTCAAAAGAAATACTGCTTACCTAAGGAGTCCTGGTATGTCGCTGTAAGATAAGCACTGGGCTGCTAACTAAAAGGTCAGTGGTTCAAACCCACCAGCTGCTCCTCGGAAACCCTATGTTGCTGGTGAATTTGAGTCACCGACCTTATGGTTCAAACTGACCTTGCGGTCCAGTGAATTATCCCACAGTGCCACACCAGGACTCCTATACAGGGTCACTATGAGTCAGAACTACCTCTCAGCTAAACATGTATTCCAAATCTGTCAAATTGCTTCAGGTTTTCCAGGCAAGCATTCCCATTGAAAGCTTGATGCTAAGGTTTTGATGCTTCTTTCTTGTTGGTTGTTAAATGCCATGGAATCGGTTCCAACTCATAGTGACCCTGTATAGGGTTTCCAAGGCTTTAAATCTTTGCACAAGCAGAAAGCCTCATCTTCCTTCCTCCGAGCAGCTGGTGGGCTCGAACCACGGACCTTGTAGTTCACAATCCAGTGCTTATTGTATGGTGCCACTGCAATGCTATGTAGAGCTGAATTAAAATATAGCTGAGAACAGAAAACATGACTGATTTTGAACCACAAATGAATTTTGTTCAACTGTCTTAAAAGTCTTACATCACAACATGAATGATGGTGATGTTTAAAATGATGTACCCAAGTCATACACCTTGATGAGGGTTTCTTTTTCCAGTTTGCTAGCTGGCAGAGAGGGGAGAAAGACCCAGCATGGGCCCCTCTGGCAGGACTGACGTGGCTGGCAGCCGGGAGTGCCCGTGGTTCAGAGCAGGACACAGATGGCACAATTACCCGCTCGGCAGCCGCTCTCTCGCTTTTCAACCTGAAAACAAGTCTGGGTTCAATTAGCGGAACAGTGGAGTTAATTAAATGATTAGTTCAAAGCTCAATGCTTGCTTAGAAACGAAAGGCGCTCTTTTCCAGCCAGAGACTAACCCCCAACTGCCAGAGGCAGATTATGAGTCAGCAAGGTGAGCACTGGCTCACCTGTGCTTACTTACCTGTCTGTAGTAAACAGTTTCACATGGGTCTCCCTCACTTTGCTCAGTGCTGACTAGGGTCTCCTTTCCTGGGTGGGACTATAAATGTGAGGAGAGGCTTTGGTTTTGTGGGGTTGGGACTACAGCTAGAAGCAGACTCTCTGATGTGGTGAAAACACATTGCATTATTTACTACTGATTAGTAAGTGAGCACAAGTAAGGCTGTGCTTACCTGACTTGTTGGATAACCTGACACTTGTTGTTCAGTGTTGTTGAGTTGGTTCTGACCCCTAGTGACCCTGTGTAGGTTTCTGAGGAGCGGCTGGTGAGCTTGTGTTTCAATGTGCAGCGTGTTGACCCACAGCGCCACCCCAGAATTGAAGTTCAAGGCTGTGGACAGCTTATTCCATCTCCAGACACAGCACTAGGTCATGAGACACTGTCCTTTCACTGAGCATGGAGAGAAGGATGTTAGCATCGCATGTCCCAGGACAGGTGTGCTGTGAGTGGACACTACACAGGATGGTGGTCAGCACTGCATGTCCCAGGACAGGTGTGCTGTGAGTGGACACTACACAGGATGGTGGTCACCACTGCATGTCCCGGGACAGGTGTGCTGTGAGTGGACACTACACAGGATGGTGGTTACCACCGCATGTCCTGGGACAGGTGTGCTGTGAGTGGACAGTACACAGCTGATGCTGAAGATCTGGCACAAAAAGTCATATATCTTTGAATATTTGATTTCTAATTATAAAATTCTAATAATAAAAGTGTGGTGGCTCTGTAGGAGAAGCACTGAACTGCTAACCACAAGGTCAGCGGTTTGAGCCCATCAGCTACTCTGAGATGAGACTTTCTGCTCACACAAAGATTTCTAGCCTAGGAAACCCTTACAGGGTTGCTGTGAGTCAGACAACCTGAATGCTCCTTAGAAGCCAAGATGGTCACATATTATCCAGAGGGATCAGTCCTTGGCAAAGGACATCATGCTTGGTAAAGTGGAGGGTCAGCAATAAAAGGAAGACCCCCAAAGAGATGGACTGACACAGTGGCAGCAGCAATTGTGAGGTTGGCGCTGGACTGGGCGGTGTTCTATTCTGTTGTACATGGGGTCACAATGGGTAGGAACCGACTCAACAGCTCCTAATAAGAACATGAGTCAGAACTAACTCAATGGTACTCAGCAACAACAAAATAGTATCTTAATATTGATTACATATTGAACACAATCACCAGTGAAGGACGTGGTGTTTGGTTAAGTGGAGGGTCAGTGAAAACGCGGGAGACACGCTAGAGGAGCCACTGACAGCAACGGTCTCCAACACCTAGAAGTGAGAAGACGGCTTGGGATAGGGTGTTGTTTGGTTCTGTTGTACATGAGCTCATCAGCTAACCTGATGGCGGCCAGCCACAACTAAGGGGCCCTGGTGGCACTGTGGGTTAAGCATGGGGCTGCTAACTACAAAACCGGTGGTTCAAACCCACCAGCCGCTCCTGTAACGGTTTACAGTCTCAGAAAGCCCTAAGGAGTTCTATTTTGTCCCTATAGGGCCACTGTAGGCCCAAATCGAGTTGATGGCAGTAGGTTGGCTTAACAACAATGTAGTGAAATGATAGTACCACAGATTAGGAAAATATCTCTAGGCAATGAAGTCGATTCTGGCTCAGAGCTACTCATAGCAACCCTGCATAGCGTTTGTGAGGCTGTAAATCTTTACGGGAGCAGCAAGCCTCATCTTTCTCCTGTGGAACCGCTGGTAGTTTCGAACTGCTGACTTTGAGGTTAACAGCCTGATTCGTAACCAGTATTCTACCAATGAGTTAAGGACAATGTCTTATTAAAATGAACTTCACCAGTTCCTTGTTAATTTTGGAAAGTGTTGAATTATACCTGGTCTTGGGCTCTATGTGGGTGGACAGTGCTGACCAAATGGAGCCAAAGACAGAGTCTGTCCCCCTTCCCAGACCCAGTGGGCTCCTAAGCCACCATGCAAAGTCAATTCAGGAAGCTCTGAAGTCCTATGTCACAACCACGTGCCATTAAAATCAAGCTGGACCGCAGAGTCCAACGGGAACCGGTCACCTCCCCCAAGAAGGTCCCAAGATGCCCCATGAGCCCCCCCCCCATGAGATTCTGAGGTCAGGTCCCACACCTGGCAGACCCCTCAGTCGGGCACTCATCTCGAAATGTGAATTCAGGAGGGCCTCCCAAAACTGGATTACCCCCATCTGCCTCGTGCTCTGGACCTGCTCCTACACCCCACTCTTCTTCCTGCACTCTTGTCCCAGACCTCTGTGCACACCCATCCCAGTCTAGAGAACGCCCACACTTTCATTGCTCATCTTCAGAGCCACCTCCTCTGGCTGAAATCTAGTGAAAGTTCCCTCCTCTGGTTCCCACAGCACCCAGGTCTATCCCGGCCCTGGCACATCCTAAAGGCAAGTGAAGAAGACAGTGGGCATGGATTGATTGATTCGGGGCTGCCTAGAGTTCAGGCTCCTACCCTGGGGTGGGGGTGGGGGGGTCACACTGGTCCAGGGAAATGCTGTAGAGTCCCCAGGATGCTCTGCCAGGGGGGCTGGGGCCCGAGGGAGCTTGTGGCCGACCCCACCATGCTGACCTGTCCCCTGCAGAGCAGCTGCTGTCCTGGTCAGGACCACGCCTTGTGGTGCAATCACGTCCCACTCGTCCCTGAGCCCTGCCCCCCAGCATCTCTGGATATTGTTTATCACCACGTTCAGATTGTCCTCTGGCAGGCTTTCTAGGAAATCCTTGTTAGTGTTTGTAGGGTACAGCCTCCCTCCGGCCTTACCGCCCAGGGAAGCTCCTGTCTCCCTTGGGACTTCCTGCGGAGTCTGAGCGGAGCCGCGAGGCCCTGCAGAACAGAGGGGGTGCCAGTGGGTCAGGTGGAGCGTTCCCTGTGACCCCAGACACTGGTGTGAGAGAAGACTAGGTGTCAGACAGGACAAACCCTCAGCAGGCGCTTCTCCAGAACAGGGTAGGAAGCAGGAAGCAGGACCCCAGTCCTGACCTCTGTCTTGGGGACTAACTGAGGCCACAGCTCTGACACCCAGGGATGGGGAGCAGTCCTCAGGATGTGGCAAAGCTTCCGACTCTCCCAGAGGACAGTTCAGGAAACAGGTCTGCGTGCAAGGGAGGCAGAGGCCAGTCATGGTCCAGGGAGACTTGGGCCACCTGCTGCTCTGCCCCAAAGCAGGGCATATTGTTGGAACTTCATGGGGTGACACTTCCACTTTGCAGAAAAAGAAAGGGAGGGGAGGCCATCTGGCTGGTCTGGTGGGGCTGGAAAGGAGTTGGTCAGCAAGGTTCTCCTGCTGCCCCTCACCCCCGATTAGAATTCCTTCCCACCTCATCCTGCACGTGTGGAGACTTAAACAAGTATGCCCTTTGATTCAGATGTCTTCTTCTGAGGCTTTATCTCAACAAAAATAATCACCAAGCAGACACCGACAACTTCACAAAAACATGCTGGCAGACTTGTTTTAGTGCTCAGCAGAAATGTCTACTGACAGAGGCTGAAAGACGGCTCCGAGAGGGTTACCCACACAGCCCATCCAGAGAGATGCCTGTGTCAAGTTTGGTTTTATGGAGTGAACCGTGTTCCCAAAATACATGTTGAAATCTCAACCCGTGTACCTATGGACTTGATGTGATAATTCAGTGCCAACCATATTAAATATACCATATTAATATACCATGTTAAATATAACTGCCGGAAGAATATTGACTGTACCATGAACTGTCAGAATAAACATGCACTTTGGTCATGATATCAGGAGGGACTAGTCTCTGGAGAAGGACATTATGCTTAGTTGTGTGGAGAATCATTGAAAAACAGGAAGACCCCAACAAGATGGATTGACACAGTGGCAGCACCCATGGGCTCAAGTTTGACAATTGTGAGGATGATGTAGGCCCAGGCAGGGTTTTCTTCTGTTGTATGTAGGATCCCTAGGAGTCAGAACTGATCCAACGGGACCTAAGAAATGTAGGGTGATGCAATCACCTTTCAGAATGCAATCAAATGTAATGTAACCAATTGGTTGAGGTCACCCTATTGTAGGGTAGGCCCTAACCCTAATCACTTCTGAGCCCACTAAAGATCAGAGCAGATACACCCACACACCGGGAAGAACGGAGTTCATGTGACAATCGGCACACCTGGGGCTGCCCACAGAAAAGAATGGCCACAGCGGAGACTTGGAGCCTCCAGATCTATGAGGAAATGAAGTTCTGTTCCTCACAGGTGTCCACTGTGGGAATGAGGTCTATCGATAGGTAGCTGAGCAGGTGGGCTGAGCATCCCCAAGTATCTAGACCTCTGTCAGAACTTGCAGGCAGATGTCCAGAGATCACACCTGAGTGTGGAGCCGAGCTTGTGTGTTTTACAAGGAGCATTTGGATCACTGAAGACACATAAAGCTCTTTTCAGAGTGGACGAAGTCCAAGTAGACGCCAGGCTTCTGTGGGAGACCTTCCCGGGACTGCTGCTGGGCTGGGAGCAGGTGGAGCTGGAGGTCAATGAGGCTGAGGTTGGGCCTTTCCCATCAGGGGACTGGATCAGGAATGGGGTTCAGGGATGCCCTGATGTCTGGGGTAGCCACTGGACATAGGCTGGCCCCTAGGGTGACCAAGCAGGGACAGGGAGTGGCTGAACACTGGGTAGCCCTCCTAGCTGAGCGACGCCCAGTAAGCAGGAGGCAGGGGACTGAAGCCTATTCTCCAGTGGGTGTTCCGTCTGAGGTTTTGAGGAGGGGGTCTCAGAGTGCAGGGTCTTATTTGACAGCCTTCACTCTACCTGCCCCACACCAGCAGACCACTGCCCTGAAAGAGCCCTGGGAAGCGCTGACCAAGGGAGAGGGAGGCTGGACCTGCTGGACCTGCTGGACTTGAGCCCCCTCAGGCTCCTGCTGCCACCCTCCTCCTCAGTGACTAAGCTGAGAGCAGCAACCCCCCACCCCCCCGACTCATCAGGAAGCCCCTCTGTACTGTGAGCAAGGAGCCACGTTCTCATTGTGCCCTCAACAGCTCTCTTACAAACTCCATGGTGGTGGAGAAAAGATCACAGATGTTGAGGTAACCCTGGGGGTGGGGGGTGGGGGGAGGAATGGTCCTGACATGACAGGCGGGATTCTGGGGGCACATTGAAGAGCCAGGAACCTCCCTGTGGGCCCAGGGTATCTGTTGGAAGAGGCCAGGGCACGAGAACCCCCAGGCCCTGGACACAAGGAGGGGTCTATATTGTTGGTACCGGCCCCACAGGAGTGGGGAGCACCCTGGCTGGGAGGAAGAAGGCCTGTTCCACCTTCTTCTGTGGGAGTGTCCAGGGCCTGGGGCGCCCTCCCCACTCAACCTCATTCCTCCAGTGCAGTTCAGAGGGAGCGAAGCCACCCTGAGGAGCAGCCCTCCCCAGTCCTAATAATAGCTCCTGCCGCCCACAGCTATTTTTAGAGTTCCTTTAGACCTTCCTGTGACTCAGCTAGCCCCATGCTGGGATGAGAAAGTCCAAAAGTCAGGGTGTAGGGAAGGAGGGATGTAGAGCAGCCTTGAAGCAAGGCAAAGGCAGACAGCTCCCGGGGGTCAGGTCAGTGGGCCTGGGCCTGGGGCCCAGAGGCCTGGCAGGGTCCCTCCCACGGCTCTGATGGTCACTGGGCTGCCTGGCTCCTCCCCCAATGGAGCAATGGAAAATCTGACCTCAGAATTCCTTCATCCACAAAGAATGTGACCGACCTTCCCCCTTGGTCTGAAGCCACCAGGCCAAGGGCCAGGGCCACCAGCCCTCCCCCTCTCGCCCCACCCAGTGGCCCTGCTGGCTTCGGTGGCCTCACCCTGGCACTGGGTGCCCAGAGATGCTATCCAGCATGTCCTGCCTCTGTCCCCAGGGCTGTCTTGCTTGGGAGAGCCCAACTCATCAGTGATCTGAGGAGTCTTTGTTTCTAGAGCAGGCCACCAGGGAAGGCCTTCCCTGCTAACCCGTCCGTCCCCCAGGGACCTGTCTACGGGATGAGAGGACCATCAGGCTCTGCACACTACACACAGGTGTACACACAGGTGTTCATACATACAAACCTGCCTGTGTGTGCACATGCGCGCGGCTGCACGTACCCTGACGTATGTGTGGTATTGTCGTGTTGTACACTGCAGTTGGGTCAGCTCCAGGTCATCGTCACAATCACCAGTACCCTAGAGCCTGTTGTGTGTGTACCCATGTACTGTGTGTACTGGTACAAGTGACTGTGTGCAAGCATGAATATGTATGCCTTGTTTGCGTATGTGTGTTCCACAGACACATGGAAGATTAGTGGAGTGTTTGAGAGATTGAACAAGACTCTCTAGCCTTGGGAGCCCTGACTTTTGGATCCCAGGAGAAAACAAAGCTTTTTCAGCAGCTTCCTGTCACATGGAAACACCTGGAAAAGCATCTTCTCACACCAACAGCCATGTCCCACTCCAGCTATGCATGGAATGGGGTTTTCATGTACACACACATACAAGTGCACTGTGCCCCCTGGGTGCCCCCCCCATGCGTGGTTGAAGGATACAGTGCCCCCCAGGACAGGGAGGGAAGTGGGCCAGCCCCACAGCAGGACAGGGTGGGACTAGCTTTGTCATGTTGGAGCATGCTGAGGCTCTCAGTGTCAAGGGGGGCTTTACAGTGGGCGGAGACTGAACTAACTGCGCCCCTCCTCCAGGCCAGGCTGTCTGAGGCTGGAACACTCCTTTCGGAAGAGGCAGAGTTACCAGCTCTCCTGTTCCCTGTGTGTCTGGGCTGTGGGCCCCTCTGCAAACAGAAACATCCCAAGCGAGGGTCAGGACTGAGCACCAGCTTCTCCCAGCCCAGGAAGACTGACTGCAGCTGAGGGTTTCTTTGCTGACTGTCCGCTTGCAAATTTTCAAAGCTGTTCTGTCTTTCTGAGCCTCTTGTGAAGAGCCTCCTGGCCTTCTGGTTGTCGGCTTTACATTTTAATTTACCTCTCAGAATGAGGTCATTAGGAAGGCAGGTTTGCTGATATTAACCTTGGATTCTTGGCATTTGGAATGGTGCATATTTGTTTTCTCTGCTTCAAGTGTTGGGAGGCTTTTTCTATTTCGGGGAAAGAACTGCTTCCTGAATATGGGTAGTAACAGTCAATTATACCTTGTTGGTCCTGCATCTTTTTTTTTTTTTTTTTTTAATTTAACTTCAAAGTCTGACTTTGATGAAGCCAAGCAAAAACGATTTATAAAAAGCCATTTTCTAGAATGAAAGCACTATACTGCTTTTCCATAACTTCGAAATCACTCAGAAAAATGCTTCTGTTCAAGCTGCCCTTGGTGTTGCCTTGCTCTTTAAACCGCCCACAAAGATGAGACAGACACAAAACCCCATCGCATGGAACACTGGGACTCGGGAACTCACTGGCCTCCCCTCCTCCCCCCATGCTGTCAGCTCCAGTGTGGACCCAGACACCTCGAGGGCCCTTACCCCTTCAGGATCTTTGCCTCCAGAAAGCAAGCAAGTGACTGGTCAGCAGGCGTAGGTTAGGATACTTGATCAAGCCACACCTGAATCCTACAGCTGTGTGAAAGAATCAATCCCTTTGAAGTCAATTTGGGTTGTATAGGTTGCTAGGTGTGGTAGCAACAACTGGCTCAAACATAGTAACAATTGTGAGTATGGCTAAAGACCAGACAGTGTTTGATTCTGTCGTATAGAGGGTCTCCATGAGTCAGAATAGACTCCAAGGCACCTAACAACAACAATAACAACAACAACAGGTTCCTAGATAAGGTGATGCAAATAGTTTGCCCTTGACTCCTAAATTAAAGTTGGCAGTTTGAACCAACCCAGTGGTACAGCAGAAGAAAGTCCTGGCAATTAGCTTCTGATAAATTAATAGCCAAGAAAGCCCTGTGAAACCCTCCATTCTGCTCTGTAACAGAGCGTGTCACCCGCAGTCAGGATCAACTTGACAGCAATGGATTGGGTTTTGGGTTTCTGTTCTTTGTGGCTTAGAATCCTGACAGATACAAAACCCACTGCCAACTCACAGAGACCCTATAGTGGGGTTCCCAGATTATAATTCTTTCCAGGAGCAAGCAGCCTCATCAATCTCCTGTGGAGCAGTTGGTAGGTTTGAACTGCCAACCTTGTGTTAGCAACCTAATGCCTAAACCGCAGCACTACCAGGCTCCTTAGATGGCTACAGGTAACACCCCAAAAGCTTCGGTCACTATTAAAAAAAAACTTCTTCATTGGAAACCTAAAATGGGGAGGGGGGGCTATAAAGGCACAAAGTGACTGGCTTACAAGTTTTCAAGAGGGAGTTTAGTTTTAGAGTTTTCAGGGGAACGTAGAATCCCTAGTGAATAGTTTTCATCTTGTCTAGACAGGTTGAGAGATGGGGATAAGATTTTTATGATTCAATACTGAGTAATTGTCATCATGATTAATTGCAACTGTCACAACTGTAAAGGTAGAAACTTTGTAACAAAAATGGGGAGTAATCTTACAGTCCATGAACAGAGGATCCTAGGACCATGAAGGGAGAAGAGCATAAGCAGAATGTGGGACCCTATCCAAAGAAACAGTGATATCAGAGATAGAGGCAGAGATGAGGACATGAAGAGAGGGAGCAGCTGAGGACTCTAGACTCAAGGAAAGAGAGGGACTGAGTGCTGGTGGCCAGGAGGCTGGCTTGCAGAATGTGCTCTTTGATTGTTTAAATGATTATATATTCCTGAGTATTTTTGTGTACATCCTCCATCCGCCCCCCCCACACACACAAAAAAAAACCAAAAATCAGAGAGAATAGAAGCAAATACTGTTGAATGAAGATGCATGGAGGGGTTGTAATCATTGCAATGAAACGATGAGTGTAAAACCGATGTTCTTCCAAGGAAACTATCACTCAATTCACAATAAAAAGTTAAACAAACAAACAAACAAAAACCCTCTTGCGGTGAATCCATATCACTGACCTGCTTTCTCTTGCTTTGGCGGAATCCCGGGCAGTCTGTGGTCTACGTCTGGCTACTTTTGAGTGTGACGCTGTAGGAGCAGCCCTGGACTGCGAACCACAAGGTCGTCAGTAGTTCAAACCCACCAGCTGCTTGTCGTAAACCGTGTACAGAGTCGCTATGAGTCGGAACCGACTTGCGGCACTTAACCTTTACTTAAGACTCCTGGTGTGGTGTTGTAGGATAAGGACTAGACTGTTAACTGAAAAACCAGCAGTTCAAACCCACAAGCTGCTCCTCGAACACCCTATATAGGGTCGCGCTATGAGTCGGAACCGAATGTACCGCACTACGTAGTTTAGGGAGTCCTCGTGGCGCAGTGGATTAAGCATTGAGCTGCTACTCGCCTGGTTCAGGCCTGAGCACCACGTGGCTACGCCCCTCCCCAGCCCCGCCCCACAGGACTGAGCTCCACTGGCTCCGCCCCTCCCAATCCTCAGCCCCGCCCCACAGGCTGAGCAGCATGTGGCCCTACCCCTCATGTCCCTGCCCCCCACCCCACTCCCACCCCCTCCACCCCCCACGCCCGCGCAGGGCCACACCCTCTTCCTGTCCAGGGACTGTCCCTGGGAGTCTTTTCCTCAGTTGGGGTCTGACCTGGCCCCTACCCACTTCATCTTCTTCCCTCCGGATCTCCTCCAGCCACACCCAGGCCTCCTCTCTGTCCCCAGAAACTTCCCACCCCTTCCTTCCGTTGGGCTTTTGCACCACCGGCCTTCTGCCTGGAGCCCCTTTCCTTGACCACTGTGTGACTGCTTTTGGTCATCATCCAGTAGGTCACTTAAGGTGCCTGTCACTGTTAGTGTACTGCTTCCTTCAGAATATGTGGGGGAGATTGTCTAGCTCATGTGTTTGCTGCCCCCAGGCTCCCCAACCTGTGTCTGTCTGTCTGTCTGTCTGCTGGCAGATATTGTTCCCCTCACCTGGTCAGCTCCGGGCCAGCCCAGGCTCTCAGGTGGGGGTGGGGGTATCCTGCTGTGGTCCAGGCACCTACAAGTCAAGGGGTCACCCACCCCAACACTCCAGTCCCTTGAAGGAGCAGTGAGACTAGAATTCATTCCTCTGGAACTGTGCCTCGATTTCCCCAGGGTGACTTCAGGCCAGGGTTGGTGAGAGTAGGCCTTCCTGGAACTTCACCACTGCGTCTTTCCAGGTGTGGAGACACTTCCTGCTGGTGCTGGTGGTGATGTGCCGAGGAATTGGGTCTGACTCATAGCAACCTAGCATAGTGGTTACGAATTGGGCTGCGAACCTTAAGGTCAGCAGTTCGAAACTACCAGCTGTTTGTTCCACAGGAGAAAGATGAGGCTTTCTGCTCCTGTAAAGATTTATAGCCTCGGAAACCCTGTACAGGGTCGGAACTGACTCCAAGGCACATAACCACCAACCACCACCATAGCGACCCTGTATAGGGTTTCCAAGGCTGTAAATCTTTCTCCCGTGGAACCACTGGTAGTTTCGAACCGCTAACCTTGAGATTAGCAGCCCGACTCATAACCACCACGCTAGTAGAGCTCCTTCTAGAAGGCTGCATTAAAGGCTAGCTCTGCCAAGCTCTGTCCCATGTCCACTCCCTTCATCCTGGAAGAGACACTGCTCCTTGCTCTGTGTATACTAACTTTGGTGCACTTTCCTGTGTACTTTGGCGGCTTGCCTCTGAATCCTCCTGGCCAACAGCACATGCAGTGGAGGAGTGGTCCCAGCAGGGGTCTCACCGCTGAACACCTCAGTCAGTGGTGTGTCAACTACCTTCTCTAATATCATTGAGACTCAATGGGGTCAGATTGGCCTCCGTCCCAATAAACCCACTTCACTAAGTCCAGGGCCCCAAACTGGAATTTAGTGGCTTGAGCTGTGAATAAGCTATCAGCAGGGATGTGGCCTGGGCATTGGCCAGTCTTACTGCCTCGTGCCCAAGTCAGGCAGTGCCTAGAGTGTATAAGCATGTGGTTTACACATCAGATCTCAGGCCAAGGGTCTCTAAGGCTACTGGGTCCCTATCTAAGGAATCTGGTCAGTGTGTGGGGTATAGTCTTTCACAATTTCCCAGTAATGAGGGCTGATTTGGGAACAGGACTGGGCCAGGAGGGTCCACAGTGTTCTTGGTACAAAGCCAGCCTGCCCTGGTCTGTGACCTCAAGCTTCGACTGAGAGGTGAGCATCTCCCCAAGCAGGTGAGCATGGGGTGGAGGTTTTCTCTGACCCATGGACAACTTAGCCTCCCATGTTTCTTGTTGCCCCTTTACTGATGACCAAGGTGACCTCCGGGTCCCCCCAGAGGCACAAAGAAGGACCACATGGCTCCTGGAGCCGCCCACTGTTCAGGACACAGAGACCCAATAATAAGACTGCCAATTGGGCACAGGCCCTGGGGGAGCCAGGAAGCAGCACTCAGCTTCCCGCACACCCCAGGCTCCTGTCCCCGGGCCTCCCCTAGGGCACTCCTTAATAACCTGCAGATTAGAATGTGAGTCAGTTCATTGTACCAGAGGCCCCGACTGGGACACCTGGCATCAATGAGGATATACGTCAGTCCGTCAGTCCGCTGGTACCGCTGCCTCCCCTGAAGTTCCCGCGCCAAGTGAGTGCAAAGCTGAGTCACTGTTGAATCATCACAGCAGGCTGGGCCCACAGTGAATGTAGGGTCCACAGTGGATGTGGGGTCCACAGTGACTGTGGGGTCCACAGTGAATGTGGGGTCCAAGATCGTAGGATTCTCTTGTGTGATCATGGGGTCAGCTGGGAGGGGAAGGGGAACCTCCTTACAACAGATCTGGGACTGAGTCCCTCCCTTCCCAGGGCTGTTGGGGTACCCGAAAGCCCTAAGACCTGCTGTCTTCAGAAAGTTCTAGAAAAGGCCCCTGGAGCTGAGCTGGAGGTGAGGGTGAGGCTCTCCCCTGACTCCCAGACGGGTGCACCTGAGGAATTTTCAGAGGCTGGTGACCTAAGGGAGCATTCTGGGCATATCACAGCCACCTCTTTCTTCCACGTTCTCCAGCCTGGAAGCCAGCAGAGAACATGGCACACAACAGGAGCCCACGATCTGGAAAGCTGTGCGCATGGTTGATCATTGAGATCCAGGTTCTATCAGAAACAAGGACCCACAAACCTCCAAAGGACAGACCCTTAGCCCCACTATGGGCAGGAGATGGAGGAGGCCCTGGGCCCCTGTTGGAGGGGTGGGGAGAGACTGGGCAGTGCCGTTCTGAGATGGCACTCAGAGCCAACCCTGAGACGGGGCAATCTGTGTCCTTGCCTGACAACACCACCAGGGTCTGAGCAGCGCGGTTCCGGGAACATCCCTCGTGGGACACAACATACTCTGTGGGAAAGGAGGGTGGCAAGCAGAAACCCCACGGCGCTGAGGCTGGTTTTCTTGTGTCCTTTGACATGAACAGGTCCCTCTGGTGGCTTCAGTGACACTGTCACGGGAGAGGGGGAGCCGGGTGATGCCAAAATGATCCCAGGGTCCATGGCAACAGTGGCAAGTGAGCAGGTGCCTCAGGGGGAGGGGCCTCCGAGGCAATGGGATCACCCACTCGTCACACCCCTCATCACCCCCCATCATCCGATGGTGAGGTGTGGATGGTGTGCCATGGGGCACCGGCCATTGGGCCAAGACCGGGATTTCCTTCTTGGCCATTGAGAGAGGGGAGGAGCTTCAGGGAGCTTCAGGGGCGGGGCCTGTTGTTAGGGGCGGGGCCATCGGTGCTCAGTGCTGTGGGGCAGGGCTGGGACTGAGTGGGGCGGGGCCAGTGGTGTTCGGCACTGAAGCAGGGCTGGAAGGGGCGGGTCACGGGGTGCTCCGGTCTTGGATCAGGTTGGTTGCTCTGCCCGTCACAGCGTGTTCACTCCCCACCTCACCCATGGGGCCTGATACCATGAGTTAGCACACTGGGTGGCACTAGGGTGGCTCACCTGGCCTGTGGGGTATTCCAGAGGCTAGTGGGCCTTTCTAAGAGAGCTGTGTGTGCAGGACGGCCCAGATGCCCAGCTCTCTGGGTTGATCCTGGGGAAGAAAACAAGCAAACGACAGAAGACCAGGTCACCACGGCCTGCTTGGGGATTCCCAGATTCTGCCTGAGCTTGCTACCCCCGCCCAACTGCCCATAAATGACTGGCCACCTTTCCAGATGGTCACAGGCAGATCTACAGGCTGAGAGCGACTGCTTGTAGGAAACTTCTCCGGCGCTGGGTGGGGTAAGGTGGAGCAGTCCACACCTGGGACAGAAATCAGGGAAACCGATTTATTTTTGTTTATTACAGTATGTTTATTGCTGCTTTTATTGTTAACAACCAGGGTTTAAAGTGACCCCTCTCCACACTGGAGTGGCTCAGAGAAGCATTATCTGGGCAGGTTCCTAATCACTGACCTGACAAGAGATAAATCTAAAAAAAGATTTCCTCTGTCATTGACTCATCTTGGCCTGAATATCGTGGGAAATTTCCATGAATGTTCGTATCTGACGAGCCAAGTGGGGACAGAAGTACAGTGAGATGGAGACTCAGAAATGAGAAAAAAGGAATAGCCAAGGCTGTGTGCCTCCTGCTGATAACAGGTGGGGTGGGGGTGTCTCTAGGTGAGTGTGGGTGTCATATGCTTGCTAGTGAGTTTCTCCATGGACAAGGTCAAGTTGAATAAACTCAGAGCCTTGGAGGCACGGAGACCAGTGAGGCTTCAGGGACCTCAAAGCAACATGCCCCAGAAAGACCCAGCCACAAAGCTCCCCTTCTCCCAATCCCCTGCAGAAAGTCAGCCCCTCCAGTGTCTGCCTTTGGAAACCAATTCCAAGGAAAATCTTTTTGGGGAGTGTTGTCACTTGCGTTCTTCTTAAATGTGTCCTTTCCCCTTACCCTTGGTTGAAAGTCAATAGATGTCAGAGGTTGATGTGTGCCTTCCAAATGGATCTGAAGGCCACACTCCATGGTCGTGGTGCAGCCTTGTGTGGAAATAGGGTCTGTTTTGTTGTCAGTGAAGTTAAATGAGGTCAAACCAGAGTGAGGTGAGTGCTAATCCTAATCTCTTCTAAATACATTTATAAAAGAGAAGAAACACAGATACTGTGTGGTGTCAGAACACTCCTGAGGTGACAGGGAAGGACACAAAGGGGAAAACTGAGGTCCAAAGAGGGGTGTGACCTGCCCAAGGTCACATGTAGCATGCAGAATATGGAGTAGCATGCAGGTTTCTGATTGATCCGGCAGTCCTCAGTGTCCTCTTGTTCCAGAGGCCTGGAACAACCTGGGTGGACAAAGAATGAGCCCAGGCTCAGTCCAGTATGAAGTCAGGACAAGCCCAGAGTGGACCTAGACTCAGTCTAGGAATGGCCCAGCCTCAACCCACAATGGATCCTGGCTCAGCCTACAGTGGACCCAGGATCAGCCAAGGCCACTTTCAAACTAGGGGATGAAGTCACAGTAGTGTGTCCCATCTTGGTGGGACTCATGACATCTGATGTTGTTTGATGGCATAATTACAGATTTTAACAGTAAGTAGCATTACATGCTCCCTGTCTTAAAACATTTAAGACTTCCTCTTGGCATTCCCGCATTTAGTGGGACTGGCCCCAGAATCATTGGGTCAAAGAGCCCCATGCACAAGCCCGCTCACTGGAGAGACTCTGGACATGTACGTGGAAGTTAGACCTGAGACGGTCAGCCTGCCCTACCCAATCTGATCCTGGTGGGAGAGTTGGGGGGTATCGGTGGTGATCACAGAGCAGTGTGTGACCCACATCCAAGCTCTTTCATGCTGTGAGACCCCTAAGGGTTCCATCCTGGTCCAGGGTAGGGGGCAGTGGGATGTGAGGACAACGTTTACAGAGGTGCTGTCTCCGTGGACCCCGTTAGCCAAGGCCCATCCTATGGAGGATGTTGTGTGGGAAATGGATGGAGCCTTGGTCCTAGACATGTGGGCTAGCTGGGCTGCCCCACTTACACCTTCTGCTACACTGAAGTTGCTAGTCTGTTGAGTCATCTGTCCCCAAGGAGATGGTCACACACAGACTAGGCCCTGGGGCAGGGTCACCTCCCCACGTGTGCTTCCTAAACCCTCCATCTCCACATGAGGAACCAGTCCAGCTGACCGCATCCCACTGCAGGGCACTGTGGGCATCTGGCTGGCTCCCAAGTCCCTCCGGAGGGCTGAGGCCACGGCGCTCTGCCGGCTCAGCTCCAGCCTATGTGAGCAGGGGTTCCCACTGGGAGCTTTGGCAGGACCACTGTCAGAAAGGAGCCTTGAGACTGGCTAAAATTAGGCTCGACTGGAGCAGTCCTCCTTTTATGTGGCTCAAGCTCATTTCATTGGGATGAAATGTGACCTTTGGCCCCAGCAGGAGGCTTTCATTTTTTGTCCAAAAGGCACTCTTCCTTCTCTTTTGTGAGCAGGATTAGTCAGGACATCCATAAAGGATTTTAAATGGGCTGGCCAAGAGCCACGGGGAGCCACGACCCGTTTCTTGGTCAGTAGACAGAAGCAGGGGCCCCATGTGGATCTGGTGGCAGTATGCGGTGCCTGCTCTGGCCCCTGGAGGCCCCCTCAGCTGCGGGGCTCGATTCCCCCACCTATCCCAGTGCCTTCCCTGAGGTATGTGGAGGGGAGATCATCCTCACGGTACCCAAGCCTTGCCCAGAAGCCCCCAAGTTCAGTGGGTGTGATGTGGGGGTATGGCAATGTCCGCTCAGCCTGGGGAATACCTGAGGGTCACGAATGATAGAGCCCAAGGGCAGACAGGGACACGCAAACTGAGATTTATCAAGGAGGTCTTGATGCTTTCTGCAGGAACACCTCAAACTTGTTCAACTTTGGTTCAAAGAGCCACGGAAGGCGACCTCGACCACACCCACCACCAACCACCCCCTCCCTTGGCCCTGCCCACCCCTCAGCCACTCCTACCATCCACCATGTCCACCCTCAGCCACACCCACCAACCACACCCTACCGTGGCCCTGCCCACCCTCAGTCACACCCGTTAGCCATGTGAGCCCTCAGCCACACCCTTCCTCAGCCACGCCCTTCTCCGGTGGTACTTGCCTTCAGCCACGCCCGCCCTCAGCCACACCCACCATTAGTCACACACACACCTCCTCGGCCCCGCCCACCCTCCGTCTTGCTCCATTCCAGGAGCTAGTTTCTTCGTCTTCCTTGTCCTGGTATATCTCCACCCCTCCTGACTGGAGCTCTGTGCTCACCAGGAGTGGGCCTGGCCTGGAATCCCTACCTCCATCTCAGACGTGGAGTCTCAGAGACCGTTTTCCAGCTGTTTAATCTGGAGTCAAACCTAGAACTAGGGGCGTCGCAGGAGGCTCCATGTGGGACCTTCCCTGCTTCCTGCTATCTTCGGGCATGAGTTTGACCAAGGCATTCGCAGAGGTCCTGGCAGGGTGGGGGATCGCCCTAGGGTGCTGGGCATTGTAGGGAGTTGTCATTTCCCCAGAGCTGAAGAGTCTCAGGGCCAGCATCTCAAGAACACAGGGACGGCCATCAGGAGGGGAGTCCAGGGTCCTGGGCCTCTGCGAGAGGAACCAGCATGGCTGACCCGAAGCAACAGATTACCAGTAGCATGTTCCCAGCTTCCCTCTCCTTCAGGGACTAAGTAACCTGAAGCCCACTGACCATCACGCAGATGCCTCCAGTCCCGTGCAGTGGGATGAGGACCCCACGTAGGGAGGGACCTGTGGGTGTGGTCCTCTAGTCCCTAACCAGGAAGGGGATCCCTGTGAAAATCACTGACCTAGTCAGGAAGTCAGGAGGTAAACACTATTCATCCAAGTGTGCTGGCACTTGAGGCCAGGTTGGAGTGAGGAGAGACTCTTACAGCCCATTCAGCAGGGCTCGGGGGATGCCTCTGTGGGGTGGGGAGTGTGGGGACACCCGAGGGGCCTCTGTAGGTGAGGACTGAGGGGCTCTCCCAGGACCAGCACTGGGGCCAGAGGGAGCCAGCTGGCCACAGGACCCTTGCAATCAGCGTTCTACAGACCAGAGACATATGGGGTTAGGAGAAAAGAGAAGAAACCTGGCTGACAGACAGAATAACTGATTCTGGAGAAGCCCTTTCAGAGAGGGGAGGACACATGTTGACATTTACAGCAAAAGGCGGGAAGCACAGTCCCTGAGCCTTCAGAGATGAAAAGATTGGGATGTGACAAAGAGAATGCATGAGACCAGGAATGACTGTGAAGACGTGAAAATTCAACAGAATTCAGAGCCACAGGAAGCCAGAAAGAATCTACAGACCACAGAACCAGGCCAGGGAGTGATGGGAGCGCTGTGGTGAGGGGTACTGAAGGGGGACAGTCATCCAGGTTAGAGCTGTAAGTCCCCAAAGGTAGACCAGAGCAATAACCAGCAACCTTAGTAATAAGATTTTGAGTAAAAAAAAAGATTAAATATGCATTTTAAAAAGAGAAACAAAACTTTCAAAGGATAATGATAAAACATACACACATCAAAGTCAGAAAAAATAAGTTATTAAAATGAAGCTGAACGCAAGGCCATCTTAGACGTTCTGCGGAAATGACATCTTTCTACTCCATTCACTCAAAATAACAGTGGACAATATGGCTGGGTATAAGATTCTTGACAACATTTTGCCTCAAAATTTTGTATTACCCCATTTGCCTTATCATTTAGTAATATGTTTTAACATAATATTAACTATGATAGTACTTGTAATAACATGAACATTTGTTAGTTTTTGTTGTGATTTGGATGTAAGTTTACAATGCAAATTGGTTTTGTGCCTCTCTCCCACCCCTTCCTGTCTTCTGAGCTTAACCCTTGGTGAATGCTGTCCTTTGATCTCGCATGGTTGGTTGTTCCAAGGTGTGTGTACCTCCCTGGTGTTACTGTCTGTTGTTTGGCTCGAAGTTGAATTCTTAAAGTTACCTGAAGACACGCTTTGACCAACTGACGATAAAAAGACTTGACCATCAGTTCCTCTGGATCAAGCTTCAGCATACCCCAGGGCACTGCAGGGCCTGCCCAACGGGCCCCTCTGCCCTTAGCAGCCCCAGGAGATTCCTTTCTTGGGTCACATCCCTCCCCCAGAGTCCAGCTGCCCTGGTGCCTGCGACATGACCACATCCCTTGGCTCCAGGAGCTCCTAGGAGCGTGTCCCATTGGGCTGGGACACTGAGTGGTAGAGTCACCAGCCAGGAATTCACGTCTCTCCTAAAAAGCACATTTGCATAAGGACCCACTCTCCTTGCCAGAGCTTTCAAATAATGGTTTTCTGCATCATGAAAATTCATGTTGAGTGACTTGAGCCATTTATTTACTTTATTCATAAGGAATAATAAGACTCAAGATCAGGTTACCTGACACCCAGATCCTCTTCCACCCGGATCAGTGGGTCTGTGTGCAGATTAGCTTTAAACCCAACACCTCAGGTGACCTCAGACTGAGTAAGAAGACGTCAGACACGTGCACAGATGTGGGGCGGCCGAGTCGGGCTGTGGGACTCAGTACAGCTTCTCTCTCCTTCTCCAAACTTGTTTGTTTTCTATAATGAGCACATATTAGTATAACCTTCACAACCAGAAAAGGGAATTTCAATTAGTAAAATTAAATGCTGTCTGAATCTTGTGTTGACCTTTGGGTAAACACACGCACATAAAATACTGCAAGAAAGTGCTTCCAAGTGTCCTTGGGATAGTGCCTCTAACCATCCTCAGGTAATGTCTCCACCCAACCTTATGGTAGGTAATACCTTCAACCAACCTTAGGGTAATACCTCCAACCACCCTCAGGTAACACCTCAGGTAACACCTCCAACCA
>NW_006408623.1:9823125-9842546 GCF_000296735.1 Chrysochloris asiatica | reverse complement strand
CCTCAGGTAACACCTCCAACCATCCTCAGGTAATGCTTCCAGGTGTCCTCAGGGTAATGCCTTCCAATGCCCACAGAATAATGGGACTGTGGAAGAACTTTCTTCCTTGTTGTCATTGTCAAATGGTCAAGTCAGTTTCAACTCATAGGAACCCTGTGTACAATAGCTCAATACACTGCTTGGTCCTGCACCATCCTGGACCCCATTGTTGCTGTCACTGTGTCACTCCATCTTGTTGGGAGTCTTCCTCTTTTAAACTGACCCTTACTCTACCAAGTATGATGTCCTCTCCAGAAACTGACCCTTTCCTGACAACATGTCCAAAGTTGTTGTTAGATCCCATTGAGTCAATTCCGACCCATAGAGACCCTGTATAGGGTTTCCAAAGAGCAGCTGGTGAGCTTGAACCACCAATCTTGCAGTTCAAACAACATTGCAGTCTGATGATTAGCCCACAGCGCCACACCAGGACTCCCATGTCCATGTCCAAAGTACAAGTGGTAAAATCTCACCATTATCACTTCCAAGGAGAAATTCAGCCGAACTTCTTCCAAAATAGATTTATTTGCTCCTTTTTCCAACAGTCCAATAGTCAGTATTCTTCCCCAACATTTCCCAAATATTCTCTAATAACTTGTTATTACTTTTAAAATGGAAGTCATTTTCACGGAACATAGATCAAGTAGAAGACTTACATCTGTCATCAGGAAGTTTCTTGGGGAAGTGGCCTTAGTGGTCTGTCTATGTGGTGTGTCCCATCGAGCCTGACCCTCCAGAGCCCTGAGGACCAGCAAAGGTGCAGTCCCGTGTGCCCCCAAGTCTGGGGCAAACCCAGCTTCATGCTCCAGATGTCACCCCCAGAGCATTCAGCAGACACACAGCGGAGTGGGTAACCGGCAGCACAGGTTTGTGGCGCCCTGCTTTATGGGGAAGTTCCTGGTCTCACATCGACTGGAGGGAGAGTGGGGAAAGCTCCTTGGGCTGTGAGGTCCATGTAGAACCCCAGACAGGACTAAAGCTGCCCCCACAGGAGCTCTAAGGGAGAGCTATTTCTGGGAGGGGGCACTTTAGTGCCTGGACAAGACCCCACTGGTGAGGGGTGGGCTCACCAGGAAGGTGGACACAGGTGGGTCCACTGAAAGGCACTTAGCAGCATGGCTGTGGGAGGGGATCCGTGCTGGCCCTGGGGGCTGACACACCAATGAGCAGCTTCAGTCCAACAAGTGAGGATGGGGGTCCTAGGCACAGAGGGCGCCTGGCCCGTACGGAAACTGGTGAGTCAGTATGGACAAAACAGTGGGTGCTCAGAGCAGACTTGTTGGAAGGTGGGAAAACTGGGGCCAGGATTGGGGCTGAAGTAGCTAGGCAGGCTGCTCCTCCCGCCCACAGGAGGACACTGTGCCAGGCACCATTTGTAGCCTTCACAGCCATTGGGACCTGGGTTTGCCCACTGGACCACTGAGACCCAGGTGTGCCCACTTGGGGCTGTGGGCAGGAAGCGGTGGGGGACCCGGGTCTCACTGTGTGGATGTGTATCTTGGTGTCCTCTCCTGGAGGAGGACAGGAGGTGCCTAGGGCCTCAGATTGGAGGGGTGGGCAAACCTTCCCTCCTCACTGGTCTATGGAGTAGGAGGAGCAGTGTCCACCCCAGCATTCCTGGAAGGTCCCAGAAACAGCTCAGGAAGGTGGGTGCACTGACCCATTTCTTGAGCATGCTTCCCTTCCATCCCGGTTGAGCCACATTCAGGCTTGTCCTGAAGGTCTCCCTGAACCAGCCAGGGCAGACCCCGAGGAGTTGGGCTGAGTGCCCAGGTGGCAGCTACATCCCCTGCATTGGAGGGACATCCCCTGCATTGGAGGGAAATTGTGCTCTCAGGGTGGGACTTCTGGTGATCAGGTCTCCCTAAAGCAGGGGTGGGGGGGCCCATGGGAAGGGGGGGTCTGTGCTGTCAGAATCTACAGCAGCAGCACCTTTGGGAGGGGGGCTCCCAGAGTTTGGGCCAGAGGTGAATGGTGGGAGGTGGTGGTGTGGACGTGGAAGGCCAAGGTGCGTGGCCGTCAGTCTGAACAGAGCAATCCACACAGTCTTAACATCCAGCTGCTCATCTGAGGACCATCCAGGAACGGCGTTCGGGCCTTCAGAGGGCCACAGCGCCCTGGGGTTGCTGCATCTGTGGATTATTCCCACCAGATCCGGCCATCACTGGCTGACCATGAGAGCTGTTTTCTCTGTCACCCATCTGCCCTGGTTAGACAGCACCCCCCACCCCACCCCAGACATCTCTACTTGATTGTTTCTGCTCAGGCTGGGGTGAGGGCTCTTTTCACAACCGTCCACTCTTGTTCCCTCTGTCCCCCTTGTTTCAAGGCTTAACTTGCCCTCTATGTGTCCTTTGGCTCCTTTATGCTCAAGGTGACTTGTGGAAAGATTAAAACGAGTAACAGTGGCTCACTCCGGCCAAGAAGCAAGACAAGGACGTCCGCTGCCAAGTGTCGGCAACACTAGAGAATTGGAGACGATTATCCACTCATTAAGGAAGTGATTTATCCAACTGACGCTGAAATACCATTTTCCCTTTTTAATGAAACAGTCATTTTATAAAACAGATAAGAAACTTCTCCCAGACACTTTATATGAAAGCAGAGATGCTGAGCAATAGTTACAGTGGAGCCAAATTTGTACACAGAATAGCAGACAGTGGGTTACAGGTGGGCCTGTGGATGCAGAGGTTTGCAGGAGCCAGCTTGGAGCCCTGCTCGGCTGACCTTTCTGGCCAGCTGGCTTCACTACAAGACAGGTGAAGACATATGACCATTTATTGGACTCAGACCTTCTTCCTGGGAGACAGCTGGGTGCAGAAGCCCTTGAGGAGGACACCTGAGCATCTCTGTGTCCATTTTTGTCAGCTGCCTGCACTTGCAGGTGGCAGGCCAGTGAGCAATCCCACAGCCCAGAGAGGTCAGTACTCGAAACCAAAAGGTCAGTGCTCTAAACCCACCAGCCTCGCCGTAGGAAAAGAGGAGATTGACTCTCTAAAGATTCCAGCCTTGGAACCCAGGGAAACGGGTTCTATAGGTCAGAGTGGGCTCAGTGGCAGTGAGTTGCATTTGGTTTTGGTATTTACCCCTCACCCTGCCTGGCCTTCATTCTGGTTTGAGACAGGACACAGCCAGGCGGTCCAAGTGCCAAACCTCCTTTGACCCCATGCTCTTGTCGTTAAACCTGAGAGACAGCTGACCCTCAGTGAGGCAGGCCATGGGGGCTGAGGATGTGTGAGGGTCTCCCTAGTATCACACAAGCACACCAGGTAGTCCAGAGCCCCCAGTGTCCCAGGCCTGTTTGTTGGACACAGCCCTGGTGCTGGCTTCAGCACTCCGCTCCAACCACCAGACGGCAACCCCACCCCATTCCGTTCCTGCATGGATGGTTAGGGCCCAGTGGTGGCTCTAATAACAGGTTAGGAGCCCTGACTTCTGGAAGAAATAGAGGCCAGGCAGCTGATGGATGGACAGAAAGGTCATTGCTGATTAAGACTCAGAAATGCCATAGCGCTTCAGACACGTGCAGCCTCTCCCCAGCTGCAAACTGCTTATTGATCTGGTGGGAGGCTGGCAGATTCAAAAGAACATGCAGACACTGGGGCAACAGTGGTGCCAGGAGTTCCCCAGGTGCCCACACCAGGCCCAAGTCCATGACATGGCAGTGGAGAGGGGAGTGCTTTCCATTGGGCCTCGTGTCTGGGTGGAAACCACGTGGCTATAAGGGTGGCACTGGCCCGGGCTCCCAGTGCCTCTCTCTGGGAGGAACGGCCCCACGCCTTCCTCTGGCCCAAAGTCAGCAGCTGCAGCTGCAGTGACACCTGTGCGTCGACCACACTCAGCTCACCCTGGAAATGCAAGCTGGCCATGAGAGGACCCAGGAATTCTAGTCACAAGATGAGCAAGCTGTCCAGGGCTGGCCACTTCCAGATGAACAAGCAGGAACATCAGCATGTGTGCACATGCATGCACACACACGGGTGCGCAGCACCATATGCACATGCAACCACACACATGTGCTGCATGCACACACATAGATACACACAGCACCCATATGCACATGCATTCAATCACACATGTACACCCGGGTGAACACAACATGGATTCATTCACATATGCACACATACCAAGGATATATACAGCACCTGTGTGAGCATGCATAGGCACACGTGCACACAGAATTCATACATACACACATGAACACACATGGATACTCACAGCATGTGCACATGCACACACAGGTGCACACAGCATGCATTCATGCACACACATAGGTACACATAGCACGTGGGTGTGCATGCATTCGGATGCACATGCACACGTGGGCATGGACACACACCACACATGTGTGTGTTCATATGCATGGTGTCTGTACATGCATGCATACACACATGTGCATGCATGTACACAGTGTGTTCTCATGCACACCTGTATGAGTGAGCACCTTGTGCACATGCACTCACACATATACACAGCACCCATGTACACTGCACACAGCATGCATTCTTACACGTGTGCACACATGGGTACATAGCACGTGCATTAGTGTGTGCATGCACATAGCTACATATAGCACCTGTGTGTGCATGTATTCATTCATGCTTGCATGCACACACGGATACATACTATGCCTTTTGCACATGCATTCACACACACGCACACTCAGACTTGTATACAGATTAGGTTTGACAAAGGGAGGAGCTGACCTGAGAAGGGGAGACGAAGGAGGTCAGTCTTCCTCGTTCTTGGACTTTCTCTCATCAGGAAGGCTGTGTCTCCTTCCCCACGGGGGCCTTCTCCTGGGGCTTCTGTAACCTCACTCCTCCCTGCTTCCCCTTCAGGCCTAGGATGCTCACACCTGCACACCCCAGTCAGCCTTTACATTGGGAAAACCAGTCTTCTTGGGTTTCCTTCAGCCCTGTCATGCCCAGGAATGGTGGCTCTGCTGAGCTCTACTCAAAGTCATTCAGAATGAGGCACTCAGCAAGTGTTGGAGACAAACTAAAGTTATATCCCTCATCAAGTATTCACCTACACTAACTCCACATGGGTTAGAGAATTATAGAAAAAGGAAAATCAGGCTATCATTTTTAAATGTAGACATATGTAAATATTGCACAGGATTTGAATGACAATATCTTTTTAAGTTTAGCTCCAAAGAATGATCCAGGGAAAACATGGCTCAGGTTCAGTGCATAAAATATAAAACGGTGCACATAAAACTATCTTCATTCGGCCTACATACAAAACCAACATCACTCTCAATGGAAAGAAACTGAAACCACAGGAATCAGACAAAGATGTCCTTTCTTACAACATTGTGCTGGAAATCTTAGCTAGAGTTATAAGATAAGAAAGGGAAATTAAAGGCATTCAAATTAGCAAAGAATAAGTAAAATTCTCTCCATTTTCAGATGATAGGACCCTGTACTTAGAAAGTCCCAAAGACTCAGCAGGAAAATGGTTGAAAGTCATTGAAAGAATCGGTAAAGTGGCAGGGTAGAGGGTCAACATATAATAATCAGTTGGATTCCTTAAACTAATAAAGAGAGCTCTGGAAAAGAAACCAGGAAAACCATACCATTGGCTATAGCCACCCAAAAGGTGAAATACTCGGGAATAAATCTAACCAGAGAAACAAAAGACCTCTACAAAGAAAATGACAAAATGCTACTGCAAGAAACCAAAAGAGACCTGCAAAAAAATGGACTATGCTCATGGATAGGAAGACTTAGCATTGCGAAAATGTCCACATTATCCAAAGCAACCTACAGATATAATGCCACTCCACCACTCCAGTCCACTTCTGACAGCTCTCTGAAAGAGATGGAAAAACTAACCACCAACTTTACTTGGGAAGAAATGAGACCCAGGTAAGCAAAGCATTACGAAAAAAGAACAAAATAGGAGGCCTCTCATTTATTAATCTCAAAACTTACTACGCAGCCTCAGTAATCACAACAGCCTGGAGGTAGTACAACAAAAGGCACATGAATCAATGGTACAGAACTGAGAACCCAGAAGTAAATTCATTCACTTATGGTCACTTGATCTTTGACAAAGGACCAAAACACATAAAATGGGGAAAGGGTAGGCCCTTCAACAAATGGTGCTGGATGAACTGGAGATTCATTTTCGAAAAAATGAAACAACACCCATATCTAGTACCATATACATAAATGAATTCAACATACATAAAAGATATAAATGTAAAACTTAGAACTATAATGACAATTAGTGAAAAAATAGGGATACTCTCAATATGGATAAACCTGGAGAACATTATTCTGAGTGAAATTAATCACAGAAGGACAAATAATATATGAAAACACTGTTGTAAACTGTTAGGAAAATCTTTTCTTGATAAAAGAACCATTTTATGGTTGTTATAGGAGGGGAGGCGGGAAAATTTTTCATGGAATCGAGGGTAGACATATGTTAATATGGTTGACAGGGCAGGCAGTAGACAACAAGAGAGATGTTGGCAGAGAAAAGATGAAGGTGGGGAGACATAGGTAAATATTGTTAACTGATGGTACATGGAGGGGATTGCAATCATTATAATGAAGCAAAATATATGACTCATTGAATTTAAAACTGTTGATCTGTTCTGTAAACCTCCACTGAATTCACAATTAAAAATTTAAAAAGGAAAAATCGGGACAATCATAGGGGCACTGACTCATGGCATGAATACACTATCAAATGTAACTGAAAACATGCAAACAGCAGAATGCAAAAAGATGACTGGGACCTCCTCAAAACTAGACACTTCTGTGCATCAAAAGATTTCATCAAAAGAGTCAAAACCCACAGACTGGGGAAGATTTTTGGAAATTATATATCTGACAAGGGACTACTCTAAAATTGATAGAATATGTTAATATCTCAATAGCAAGAAGACAAATAATCCAATTAAAAGTTGAGCAGAGGCTGAGCACCCACGATGTGAGGTCCTTGACTGGCAGGAGACCCCAGAATTCCCTCTGGGGTCTGGCACCTGCCCTGGTGTTTACCTTTCATTGTTTCTGTGTGTTTATTCTTCCTCACTTTTCTCTTTTTGCTTTCTCTCCCTTCTATCTGTTCTTCCATTTTTGTTTCTTTTTTTCTGCCTCTCTTTCCCAACAACTCTTGCTTTTCTTTATTATTTTTCCCTCTTTGCTGTTTTTTGTTGGTTTTCTCTTCACTTTTATTCATTCCTTTCCCTAATTGTGTTTAGTTCTTCTTCTCTTTTATTTTTTTCTTTCTTATTATTTTATTTTCCTCTACATCTTTGCTCTCTTTGGTTACTGTATTCTTTTCCTAGCTGTTACCTGATTTTTTCTTTCTTTCTTCACCAGCTCTTTTCACAGTTGTTTGCTTGTGTATTTTCCTTGTCTCTTGTGTGTGCATTTTCTCTTCTCACCTCACCCAACAGAAAACAGCAACTGTGTCCATACAGCTCAGCCACAACCATCCCCTCTACAAGAACCAATAGCAGCTGCTATACACTGGATCAACAACAGCCAACACCAGCTAAATTCATCCTGAACTGAGCTGCATGGACAGTGAGCAGAGAATACACCAACATACAATCATCAATTTAATACAAATACAATACCACAGTGTCTTGAAAACAGCAATTTCTGTTCACAGGAAAAAACAACATCGAGTGGCTCAAACAACTGACCAATAGACCAAGCTAGAAAACATTTTTGAGGAAAAAAGGGCATTAGAACTACCTTAAAAAGAAATCAAGAGAATGGTGTTCAGGTACCTCCAAATGATTGGAGCAAAAAGGGAAGAATTCAGGAAAGCACTACAGGAAAAATGGGTGTGCATTTTTCCTGTAGATTGGAGACAGTACAAATCCTGCAAATAGAAATCCAGACTATTAATACTAAGATTTCAGAAATGGACAATACATTGAAGGGGGAAAGGTGTAGATTTGAATCAATGAAGCCTGAATTAGTGAGCTTGAGGATAAATTTCTCAATCAGAAAGAAGAATGATCAGAAAAAAAATGAATGAAAAAACCTGAAGAAAATCTAAGATTCGTGTGGGGAAACATGAAGAGGAATAATTTTTGAATGATCAGAATTCCAGAACAGAAAGAGACAGTAAAAAGCACAGAAATGATAGTTTAAGAACTGTGGGAAGAAAATTACCCTAACATCATGAAAGATGAGAAGAGTTCAAGTTGAATGAACCCCAAATTGCATAGACCCCCCCCCCATAAGGAAATCACCAAGACATATCATAATCAAACTCAAAGACAAGAAAAGAATCCCAAAACAGCTTGGGAAAAATGAAACGTTACCTACAAAGGAGAACCAATAGGACTAAGCTCTGATTTCTTAGTAGAAACCACGCAAACAAGAAGGTAATGGGGAGGATTCATATATACAAAACTCTGAAAGAAAATAAATTACCAACCAAAAATCATATACCCAATAAAACTGTCCCTCAAATATTAGAATTAGAAATTAGAACATTTATAAACAGAAATGAAAGGAATTTGTAAGAATCAGGCTGACTTTACAAAAATTACTAAAGGGAGTCCTTCTAACTGAGAACCAACAATAGCAGGTAACAACCAGAGACTAATATACATGGCAATACTTCCCAGAATTCAATCCAGGCATAGAAGTATCCAAAGTAAAACAAATCCACAAGACTGAAAATAGTATCCAGATTTGTTGTTAAGTTCTTCGAGTCGGTTCTGACCCAGAGCAACCCTGTGCAGAGTTTCCAATGAGTAGCTGGTAAGCTTGCACTGTTGACCTTGCAGTTCAAACAGACTTTGCAGTCCAGTGCATTAACCCACAGCACCACACCAGCATGTATATATATATATTGAAGACAAGTACAAAGTAAAAAGAGAGAAATGGTATGGCACTTTTCTCAGAAGGTTGGAGATAGAAGTGCTGTATGACCCCATAATCTCTCTACTTGGTATATATCCTTAAGAAATAAGAACTACGACATGAATCGATATTTGCTCCCCTATGTTGTTTGCAGTATTATTCACAATAGCAAAAAGATGGAGACAGCCTAGATGCCCATACATACACATAATGTGATGTTACACAACATTGAAGAATAACAATGAATCTGGAAATCACCACATAACATGGAGTAACCTGAAGGTCATTATGCTGAAAGAAATTAGTCAACCCCAAAGGGACAAATAGGTATGAGACCACTACTGTAAAAAGTCAAGAAATGATTTTCATTCTATAATAAACTTTCTATGATAGTTATCCAGCCCCAGTGTGATGTTGTAGAAAAAGCCCTGAACTGGTAACCGCAAGACAGGCAGTTCAAACCGACCAGCCACTCTCTGAAACCCTATTCAGGGTGGGTATGAGTTTGAACTCACTTGACAGCACACACAACAATGTGGTGGCTACCAGGGGTGGGAGGAAAGGGAGAATTATTCACTGGGTATAGTATAGTGTAGACATATGCTAACGTGGGTGATGGAAAGGCAGTTAAAAACAGAAGAAAGGAAAGAAGATGAAAATGAAAATGCTTTCTTTTTTCTTTTCTTTTTTTTTCATATACTGTAAGGGAAACATTACATACAAACCATTGAAATCATTCCTGCAAATAAAAATAAAGAATGGGGGAGTGAAAAAAAAAAGAAAAGAGAGGAAAAAAGGCTTGGAAATGGGTAGTGGTAATGGGAGGTGTGGCTGGATTGTACATGGAACGATGGTTGAAATGGCAAATGATCTGTTGTATATATATTGCTACAATAAATTTAAAAAGAAAAACCTCTTCATTGGAAAGATAGGTGACAAACAGGATAAAACTATTTCTAATAAGGAACAGAAGATACATCCTCAAAGAAAGACCAGCAGGAATAAACAAAAATGGCAGTCTGTTGGGCTATTACAAGAACAAGCAAGCTGTTCGCCAGGGAGCCCTCAAGGCAAGCAATTGAGTCCCTTCAGGTCAAACTCCCCTCAAGACTGAATCTCAAAGGAAAAACATGAACAGGCATGTAAGATTGCTGGTGACCATGCTGGTCTCCATGTGAGTGGAAGTAGGGGAAAGTCAGTAATGAAATATGGGCTGAGTTCGACCACATTCCATAGACTCCTGGTGACCTTGAGATGAGAGAGAGAAGAGGAAGGGCTACTTGGTCCGAAGTCTGGGGAGACTGGGGAACTCCTGAGCCAATGGACAAGGACATAGCCACTAGAGCTGAGAATGAAGCATCCAGCTGATATGAAGTGGGGAGAGACACACAAGAACACCCAAAATCACAAGACCTAGCCTCGATGGCTTGATGGCCAAAGCTTGACTAGAGGAAGATAAAGAAATTTGATAAAAGAAGCAAGTGTAAATTGCTACAATTTGATGAACTTGACCTATACTTATGGATGTAGTAGCTCAAAATACCAACCAAGAGGGAAGGAGTCTTCACATCAAGGATCAAGCCTATCCTCTCAGTGTATAGGGGTGATACGAATGGACAACTTAGACACTGACTACCTAAAATGGGGGGGTGGGGAAGCCTATAAAGGCATGAAGTGTCTGGCTTACAAGTTTTCAAGAGCAAATTTAGTTTCACAGTGTGTGTGTGTGGAGGGGGGTGGGGTTAGAATCCCTACTGAATAGTTTTCATCTTGTCTAGATGGATCTGGTGAAAAGAGATGGGGATAAGATTCTTATGATTCAATAGTGAGTAATTGTTATCATGACTAATTGTGATTCTCACCACTGTAAAAGTAGTTTTGTAACAAAAAGCGGGGAGTAGTCAATCTTACAGTCCATAAACAGAAGACCCTAGGATCATCAAGAGAGAAGAGCATGAGCGGAATGTGGGACCCTAGCCAGAGAAGCAGTGACACCAGAGATGGAGGCAGAGATGAGGATGAGAACATGGAGAGATAGAGCAGCTGAGGACTCTAGACTCATGGAAAGAGAAAGGCTGTGTGCTGGCAGCCACGAGGCAAGCTTGCAGAATGTGCCCTTTGGTTGTTTAAATGATTATATATATATTCCTGAGTATTTTTGTGTACAACAACAAAAAAAGAAAAACACAGGGAATAGAAGCAAATACTGTTGAATGATGATGCATGAAGGAGATTGTAATCATTGCAATGAAACAATGAGTGTAAAACTGATGTTCTCCCGTGTAAACTATCACTCAATTCACAATAAAAGTTTAAAAAAAAAAAATCCAACAGATGAAGAATTCCAAAACTTGCTAAGAAAAGAGACAAATGCCGGCAAGAAATGGGGAAATGCCAGGATAAAACAATTTAAACAACATATTTAAAGTAAAGCTGCTAATGTTTCTAGTCGTCGGAGAAACTAAATAAATACTAGATACAATATGTCACTTAACAATTTCCAGGGTGTTAAAAAGTTACAGTACTGGGGCTAAGATTAAGACTCCTACTGAAAGGAACCCTAAAAGGCTTTAAGACTTCAGGAAGGGAAAGTTCCGGCATTCCTGAGCAGCTGCATGCCTTAGGCCAATAACTTTATTCCTAATTTCTCTCCAGGCTGTGGTCTCAAACTCTGAATTTGAAAAACAAAAGGAAACAAACCACTGTGTACTGGCCTCAGGTGGTTCACAGGTTAAGGCTAGAGTTTGCACATGTCCTGTCCCCAGAAGCTGGGTCGTCAGTGGTCGCTGTGATAAAAAACAGCTATGGACCTGGAAGCCTGATAGAGTGGGAAGGAGGGTGGTGGTGAGAAGCTCAGCAGCAGCTCGTATGGCACCCGTACCCTAATGGGTATGTTCTTGAAGAATGAAATAAGGGTGCTATCTCAATGTATGTGTATTATGTTTTCAAATGGCCAAGAAACTGCTTTAACATAAACACATTCCATCGTTGGGACCTGCTGTCTACTTACTAAACAAAGCTTGTCGTCAGAAGAGAAGTGTATCAGAGGAGAAGTGTGCTCCGCAAGACTTTTGATGCTGAATTTTTAGATCAAGATTGCCAAGGCTTTCTTTCAACGAGGCTCCTCTGGGTGGACTTGAACCTCCAACCTTCTAGTTAGCAGCTGAGCACATTTACCCTCTGTACCATTCAGGGACTCTTCATAAACAGTCTCTTCAGTATTTTCTTTGGGCTTAGAGCTGCCTGAAAATAAATCACAAACATTAAGGGACCTCGTCCCAAGAAAACTTTGAAATCTCTGATTTAGGGAGCTAATTAGATATGTGCACCAAGAAGTAAATATAACCCAAGAAACCCATTAGCCTCAAGTGGACACCAACACATGGTGAATCTGTAGGACCGAAGAGAACTGTCCCAGAGTTTCCAAGGCTGCCATCGTCAGGGAAGCAGACTGACACACCTTTCTCTTGCAGAGCAGCTGGTAGGTTTGAACGGCTGACCTTTTGGTTAGCAGCCAAGTGCTTACTCACTGTACCACCATGGGTCCTCCAGAGTGAAACCATATTGAAATATTTATGACAGCAAATCTTGGGAAGCATATAAAATTCGGCATCCAAGTCACAGTTCCTTATACAATTTTGTGCTGACATCAAACATTCCTTGGATTCAGAGAAGCTAGGCTAGAGCTGAGTGGTAACAGTGATGTATTTGGTACGGTGACTCTAATTTTGTGACAAGAAGAGCCGCATAAACACATATGATGTGGGTGATCTTTGTGTCCTTAAGTGTTTCCGTCTGGACCCGCCTGTCACAGACTCAGATGCTGGTCCGGGAATGACTCTAGAAACTTGGTACCCTTGTAGTTTGCTCAGAGACTTCGTGGGGCCTGCTGTCTCTGGTCTTCTCTTGGGGACTTTCTCATTGTCTCACCTAATATGCCCTCAGCCCAAGGCTGACCTGCTGTTGGGAACAGAACTTTACTCAGAGCTTCCAGACTAAAATGCCTAGGTAGAGGCCGAGGGACATGCTTTCCGAATTCTTAAAAACCCTCGGGGTCACAATGACGTCTCCACATGCCATCAGGAGAGCCCAATGGCTGGAGAAGGACATCATTGTTGGTAATGTAGGGGGTCACCACAACTGAGGGAGCCCCTCAGGGAGATGGAATGACTGCGCCCAGCAATGGGCTCTGTCTTATCAATGAGGATGAATTGGTGCCCCCTCTGCGCAGTGTTTCAGTGAGAATCAACTAGACTGTGGTGGACAGGGGGCGCACAGTAGTGGCCCTGTGTGGAGGTCCCAAGGCCAGACCTCCTGGATGGGGTCTCTCTTCCAGGAGCCTTCCTTCTTTGCACCTGCCCTGGACCCCTCAGAACTCACCCTTCACAGTTCCCCTCCCCCAGTGGGCACCCCTTTCTTGACCCCCTTCCACATCAAGTAGCTCCACAAGTACCACACTGTGCCCTGGGGTTTTCTTCTCAGAACTCAGCTGTCCATTAACATATTTTCCTACACAAACAAGCAGTTGCCACTGGAGATGAACTCAGTAACCCCACCACAGCAGGAGCTGGTAGTGAAAGAAAAAAGCAGCTTGTCCCTGCTGCAGACTGTTTCCCCACCGGGTCCCTGGGTTATCCATCTTCCTGGTTTCCCCCAAAGCCTGCTCATTCCCTTCCTCAGAACCCAGGCTGGGCCTCCTCTGTGTCCTGCACGAACCCACCTCCCTGCTTGCCTGGACTCACTGCCTGTGCTCCTCTCTCCCAAGGCCACCCTGCTCCTCTTCTGTGTTCCTACCTCAGGGCCTTTGCACTGGCTTTGTTTTTTGCCTGGAGCATCCTCCCCATCCTCACTTCGCAGGTGGATCCAGTCCACTTGTGAGGGTCAGGCTTCCCTCACAGGACCCCACGGACGTCAGATTAGAACTGAGGCACCACAGGGATTGCAACGGCTGATTTATAGAAAACAGATTCCCAGGCCTTTCTTGTGAGGTGACTCTGAGTGGACTCAAACTTCCTACCTTTCAGTTAGCAGTTGAACATATTCAAATCTCTGAAAAACTGATAAATCGGTTTCATCATGAAATACAGCAGGACATAGCATTTTAAGGAGAAACAACTGAGAGGGTCCCTGCATCCCATGAGTGTCCATCTTACCGGACGCAGGGCTTCAGTCAGGGAGGGGCTCCCATCACAGAGACCGACCTGACTGGGCACCTCCTGGCCAAGGAGCCGGAAGGACAAGGACGCATTCGGTTTCCTGGCCAGGGACCAGCTCAGCCCTGACCACTTGGAAGTCTGGGCTGACATGTGCGTGGTGACAGCCCCACCCTCTCCCAGTCACATAGCACCAGTGTCCAAGAGTGGAAGGGGGTGTCCAGTGGGGCAGAGGGACCCTGGGAGGGACCATGGGTCAGACTCCAGAGAGCCCGTTTATTGGCTGGGAGGGGCGAGCTGGTGACCCCCAGGGCAGGCTGTCCTCTCCTGTGCTTGTCAGAGTGTCCAGTCCTCCTCCCCTCCCTCCCTCCCTCTCCCCTTCCCTCTATCATCCCTTTTTCCCTCCCCTTCCTCCTTTTTCTCTCTTCCCCTCCCTCCTTTCCTCTTTCCTTCCCTCTCCCCTTCCTCTCCATCATCCCTCCTTTCCTCTCTCCCTCCCCCTCCTTCCTCTCCATCATCCCCTCCTTCTCTCCCCTTTCCTCCTCTCCTCCCTCTCACCCTTCTTCCTTTCAGCTCAAGGAGTCTGACTTTGTTTCCAGCTCTGGGTATAGAAAAACCCTGGCATATCCATCTATCTGAATATAACTTAAAACGGGGAGGGGGAGGCTTCCAGCATGATGGTGGCCTAGGCAGGCACACTACACAGACCCTCTACAGCAAAGATATGAGAGACCAAATAAAACTGATACAGATGAGCGTCCTGGGACCCTGAACTTCAGAGGAAAGATTAGAAAAGTAGGTTGAGAGCTTGCTGAAAGGAGAGGCAGAGCAGGGACAGTGAGAGAGACGGAGACTGACTGGCGAACGGAACCACGGATCTGATCAGATGTGGTGCAACCATCTTGTGAGCAGCTTTGGCAACAGAAGACTCCCTGGGAACTGAAGGTGTGTCCAGCTCCCACCCTCCTCCACCCCAGTGTGAACCCTGCTCTATGGGTGTTTGGAGCCATGTGTTCGGGAGCAATGATGGTTTGAGGTGGGGGCATTGCACCACTTTGGTTCCAGGCAGACTCCTGTGCAAACCCAGAGAACCTACAGAGCCACCAGACCAGCATTTAACCAGCCCCCTGCCCCCAGCTGCCCAGTGGTCCTAATAGACACTGACCCCAGCTCATCAGGGCCTCCAGAGTGAGTGTCCTGAGCAATAGGACCTCCATCTAGGGCCAGCCCCTGGATGTCACATCCTTCCCACATGGCTTGCAGGAGTCCCAGAGCTCTTGCCTCTCCAGGTCTAACAGCTGCACTGGGTTTTATTTTGGTTTTGCGTTTACGTTTTTCCTTTTTCATGTTTGTTTATTCTTTCTCCTCCTTCTCCTCTTTCCAGTCTTTTGAATTTTATCCTTCCTCTGCTTTTGTTTTTCCTTCTTTTTTTTTTTTGTTTCTCATTTGCCCTCTTCTTTTTTTCCCTTTTGTTCTTTCTTTACACAGCAAAGCTGGTTTGAACCACAAAGTCAGCAGTTCAATCTCACCAGGCACTCCTTGAAAACCCTATACAGGGTCGCCATGGGTTGGAACCGACTCAATGGCACTTAACAACAATAACAACTCATTTGCTCTTTTCATCTACCCTCTCCCTGGTTTTTATGTTTTTTTTTCTTTCTTTCTTTTCTTTTCTTTTTCTCTTCTATCACTCCATTTTCTTGTCTCTATTTTGTCTTTATAGTTATTATATTCCTTTTGTTCTGATTACTGCCTGTTTTGTTTTGTTTTTTCTCTTTATTATTTCATCTTTTTATTGTTGGTTTCTTGTTTGTTTATTCTATTTTGTCTTCTTGTGTGTGAAAGGGCAAGGGTTTTACTCTTTCCCACCCAACAGGAGACAGCAACTGTGCCCATACAGCCCAGCCACAGCCATACTCTCTGCAGCTCCCAGTACCAGCTTCTATACCACCTGATCAACTATAGACCGCAGCCAGCATCAGACAAATCCACCCTAAACTGAGGTGAATGAACTGCAAATAAGAACAGTGTACACACTTCCAGTCTCTAACTCCACGCAGAGAAGACAGTTGGTGAGCCTAAGAACACATTAACATACAATCATCAATTAAATACAAACACAACAACCCCAAAATGCCGCAGAAGGGACAAACAATTTTAGTTCACATGAAGAAATGGGAGAATGGTTCAAACAAATGACAAGGTACAGAGCCAGAAAATGTTTCTGAGGAAGAAAAAGTAATGGAACTAACTGAGAAAGGATTCAAACTAATGATACTTAGGTACCTTCAAGTATCTATAGAAAGATAGCGGAAAGCAAGGAGAACACAGAAAAAAGCTTTAGAATAATTCAGGAAAACAAACAATTAGACATCCAGAAGATTAATACTAAGATTTCAGAAATGGACAATGCATTAAAGGACAGAGGAGTATATTCAAAGCAATGAAAACCCGAATTAATGCTCTTGAAGACAAATCTCTTTGTACTAGTATTCTAGAACAGTCAGAAAAAATAATGAAAAAAAAAAAATATGAAGAAAACCTAAGAGTTATGTGGGACATCATGAAGAGGAACAGCTTATGGGTGATTGAAATTCCAGAACAGGAAGAGACAACAAAAAGCCCAGATAAAATTGTCAAAGGGTTGCTGGAAGAAAGAAAACTTCTCTAACGTCATGAAAGACAAGAAGATAAGAATATAAGAAGCTGAACAAAGTCCAAACAGGATGGATCCCAAAAGAAAATCACCCAGACATATCATAAACTTTTCAGAACCAAAGACAAGGAAAGAATCCTGATAGCAGTTTGGTAAATATGAAAAGTTACCTACAAAGGAGAACTAGTGAGATTAAGCTCTGGCTTCTCAGCAGAAACCATACAGGTAAGAAGGCAAGGAAGGGTAGGGCATACACAAAGCTCTGAAAGAAAAAAAATGCCAACCAAGAATCATTTACCCAGCAAAACCATCCCTCAAACATGATCATGAAATTATGACTTTTCCAAATAAAAAGAAATTAAAGGAATTTGTAATAACCAGACCAACTTTACAAAAAATGCTAAAGGCTGTTCTTAGGACTGAGACCCTACAGCAGCAGGCAACAACCTGAGGTTACATCCATGATGATGTCACGTAGGACTCAATCCAGTATGTTGTTAGTGTGGTTAGGTGCTGTCTAATCAGTACTGACTCATAGTGACCTTACGCGCAATGAAACACTGCCCGGTCCTACGCCAACCTCACAATCTTTGCTATGCTTGAGCCCATTGCTGCTGCCATTGTGACAATCCATCTCACTGAAGGTCCTTCTCCAGGACCGGTCCCTCCCGAATATGTCTGAAGTAGGAGAGATAAAGTCTTGTCATCTTGGCTTTTAAGGAGCATTCTGGCTGTATTTTTCCCAACACAGATTTGTTTGTTCTTTTGGCAGTCCATAGTATTTTCAACATTCTCCTCCAATAGCATAACTCAAAGGCATCAGTTCTTCTACAGTCTTGTTTATTCGTTGTCCAGTTTTCACATGCATATGAGGTTACTGAAAATATTATGGCTTGGGTCAGGTGCACCTTAGTCCTCAAATTAGCATCTTTGCTCTTGAACACTTTAAAGATGCCTTGTGCAGTAGATTTGCCCAATGCAATACATTGTTTGATTTCTTGGCTGCTGCTTTTCTGAGTGCTGATTGTGGATCCAAGCAAAATGAAGTCTTTGACAACTTCAATCTTTTCTCCACATTTATCCTGATGTTATTGTATTGGTCCAGTTGTGAGAATTTTTGTTTTCTTTACATTGAGGTGCAACTCATACCAAAGGCTTTGATCTTCATCAATAAGATCAAAAGTATAGAAGTATTTAAAGTAAAATGAAATTCATTGTTGTGGTTAAGTGTCATCGAGTCAATTCCAACCCATAGGGACCCTACATAGGGATTCCAAGGAGCAGCTGGTGAGCTCGAACCACCAACCTTGCAGTTCAAACGACTTTGCAGTCTGACACATTAGCCCACAGCACCACACCAGGACTCCAAAACAAACCTACAAGACTGAAAATAGGGAACCAGAACTATCAATTTGTAATGATGTCAACCACAAAGCAAAAAGAGGGAATAGTGTCAAAAGAGAACTTCCAAATGGCAAGGAAGTCAGGTAGAGTTCAAGATAAAATAGACTTTTAAATAGGGAAAAAAAGTTAATAAGTTACAGGGTAACATTAAAGAAAATTAATATACCTGCACATTAAAAAAAAAAAAAAAGGAAAATCAGAAAGATGTAGCAAACATTAACAAAACAGTAATGATAATAAAAAGAAAATGCACAAAGGGAACTTAGTGTAGAAAATTCTGTGGAACACAGAGACCAGCAGCGCCACCAAAAATACACAGCAAAATGACAGCAATCAAGTCCCACCTATCTAGGAGTCCTGGTGGGGCGCTATGGATTAATGGGCCAGACTGCAAAGCCGTTTGAATGTCAGGGGTTCAAATTCACCAGCTGCTCCTCAGAAACCCTATACAGGGTTGCTGTGGGTTGGAATCGACTTGACGGCAGTTAACAACAACAACAACAATAATTACACTGAATTTAAATGGATTCAATGCACCAGTGAAGAGACAGAGAGAAGACTGGACAAGAGAACAGGATGCTTCAACACACTGTCTACAAGAGACACATCAAAAAGATGGAGGCACTTCAGAGATGGGAAATTCCCACTTGAAAGGATGAGCAGACCAGCCTGGAGCGGCTAGATAAACAGAAGATACTTCTTGAAAGAAAGACCTACATGAAAAATACAAAACAACATAGGCAAACTGGCTGTTACTATAAGAACAAGCAAGTTGCTTGCCCAGAAAACATCAAGGCAAGTGGTCGGGTCCCCTCAATGTAAACCCCCTTCCAAGACTAAGACTCAATGGGAATACATGCTCTGATTGGTGACCATGCTTGTTACTGATAAGGAGAAGTGAGGGAAAAACAGCAATGAAGCTGTGAGCTAAGCCCTACAACGTTCAATAGACTCCTGTGAACCTGGGTGGAGACCTGGTTGGCCAGCAGTGTGGCAAGACCTGGGGACTCCTGGGCCCAGATCAGTGACATAGCCATAGAGGACTAGAGTGGAGAGTGAAGCGTTCAGCTGATAAGAAGAGAGGACATATGCACAAGAACACCCACACTTGCAGCTAATACCCACTTGACCTGGCTTCAATGACTGGATGATCAGAGCTGAACCAGAAGACTAGAAGAGGAAAAAAGAGTTATCTGATACAATTTGATGAACTTGACCTACACTTATGGATGCAGTAGCTCAAAAGAGGGAACAAATCTTTACAGCAAGGATCATTCCCACCCCCTCCATACACAGAGTACACAGGGATGGGCAACTTGGACA
>NW_006408623.1:9810483-9822645 GCF_000296735.1 Chrysochloris asiatica | reverse complement strand
GCAATGAAACGATATATGATAGGATGAATGTAAAACTAATATTCTCCCATGTAAACTATCACATAATTTACAATAAAACATCAAAAAAAAAAAAAAAAAAAGATGGAGGCAGCCTAAATACCCGTCAACAGAAGAATGGTTAAACAAACTTTGGTAAACAAACACATCGTAATACTACAAAACATTGAAGAATAAGAATGAATCTGTGAAACACCTCATAACATGCATAAAGCTGGAAGACATTATGCTGAGTGAAATGAGTCAGTCAGAAGAGAACATATATTGTATGAGACCAATGTTGTGAAAAGTTAAGAAGAGGGTTTCTTGATAAAAGAAACAAGCTATGATGGTTATGGGGGTAGAGTGAGGGAGAAATATTCACAGGCTAGAGGGTAGGCGTATGTTAATATGGGTGACAGGGCAGGCAATAGACAAGAGGGAGGTTAGCAGAGGAAAGATGAAGGTAGCAGGAGACACAGGGAGGAATGTAAGAGTTAAAGAGCTAGAGGTAAATTCTGTGAACTGTTGGTACGTGGAAGGGATTGCAACCACCGTAATGCAGCAAAGCATGTGGTTTGTTGAATGTGAAATTGATGATCTGCTCTGTAAACCTTCACTCAATTCACTCTAAAGTTAGTCCAGTGGACTAGTGGACGACATGAACTTCAGTCTCTATGACTTAAAATCAGAACTAGATGGCTGGGTACCGCTACCAACTGCTCTGACAGGGATCACATTAGTGGTCCTGGATAGAATGGAAGAAAGTATGGAACAAAACTTAAAGTCATAAATGACACCAGGCTTACTGGGTGAATAGAAACTGGTGGAACTTCTGAGACTGGGACCCTTAGTCACCCTTCGGGTCTGGAACTGAACTCACCCCGTGGCTCAATCCTCAGGCCAACACTAGGCAGGTCTATCAGGGATCAATCACACAGGGAGGTACACACACCTTAGAATGATCAACCATTTGAGATTCAAAGGGCAGCATTTACCGAAGAACCAAGTTCAGAAAAGAGGAGGAAGGAAAACAGGAACACAGAAAGCGTGAAGTTACAATCAATGCGACGAAACAAATTGTGTATGAATTGTTGACTGGAAAACTGATAATTTGTTCTATAAATCTTCACCTAATTCACAAAGTGTAAAAAGACCTGGGGTGAGGGGAGAGTACGTAGACCTAGATGAAGATGTTGAGAAATAGCTTCACATTTTGATATTTTTGTTTAATAAAGGTTTCTATGATTGTATGGCAATAAAATAAAATTTAAAAAGAGAGTTGGTGATGAAAGTAGGAAGGTTCAGAGCATTTCCCTGCCTCCCTCCTTCCCACCCCCTCCTGTCCTCCCTCCTTCCCTGCCCTTCTTCCTCTCTCTCTCTCTGGGGGCTTTGGGCTTTCAGTAAAGTCCAGCTCCAGGCACACAACAGCTGGGCTGTGATCTGCAGCCCTGCGTCCAGAGCTTAGTGACCATGGCAGGTTTCTCTTCAGACCTGACCTGTAGCTTGATCTGGGACAGCTTGGCCAGGAGCCTTGATCCCCAGCCCCACTGTGACCTTGTGAGCCACCCATTTTGTCCTTTTAATAAATGACTGAAGGGCTGGGGGAAAAAACAAAAACACGGAGGGGAACATGTACCCCTGCCAGGCTGACCAGCGGGATCCAAACATTTAAATCCTTAGGTGGTGAGGTGCCGTGGAGTCGGTTCTGACTCATAGTGAACCTGTACAGGGTTTTCAAGGCTGTAAATCTTTATGGGAGCAGAAAGCCTCATCTTTCTCCTGCGAAGTGGCTAGTAGTTTCGAACTGCTGACCTTAAGGTTAGCAGCCCGACTCGACTCGTAACCGCTACACTACCAGAGCTCCCCCACTGGGGACCTCCCTGGGATCTGTCACCCATTTCCCGACTCTGGGACCCTCTGCCTCAGGAACAAGCCTCCATGTGGACCATAAGCTCTCTGCTCCCTCTACTCCAGGGTCCCAGCAGGGGCAAAGCCACTAACCACAGATGCCACTCTGCCCTTCCCCCGCCTTCCATCCAGGATGCCCTTAGAAACCTTCTGTCTTCCTGAAGCCCTCCTGTTCCTCTCAGGACTGTCCTGCCCCCCAGGACTCTCCTCCCCCCAAGACCCTCTTCCCCATCCTCCTCCTCCCCTCCCAGGACCCTCCTCCCCCCAGGACCCTTCTCCCTCAGGGACCCTCCTCCCTTTCCAGGACCCTCCTCTCTCCCTGGACCCTCCCTTTCCCCAGGATTGTTGTTAAGTGCCATAACTAACGTTGGTTCCAACTCATAAGGACCCTGTATAGGATTTCCAAAGAGCGACTGGTGAGTTTGAACCACCAACCTTGTGGATCAAACTGACCTGTGGTCCAGTGCTTTATTCTACAGTGCTACACCAGGACTCCCCCACCCCCACTCACCCCCGCCCCCAGATAATAAGCTTTATGTAAGGAGTCACCTTCTTTCCCCAGCATCTCTCTGGGTTCTGACTTAATTGGGAATGTATTTCCAGACACAGAATCTAGGGCACTGAGATGAGGGCATGTCTGAGGGGACCCCAGGCTGTGGGAGGAGGGGACTGAAGCTGGCTGTTCCTGGCATCCCAGCCTGCTCACCTTCTCAGCCCATTCTTGCTACAGGGCAGCCCTGGGGCCCTCCTTCCTCCCACCATCCACCTTGCTCTGGATTGTTGGGTCACCACACAAAGACTGGGTGCTAGGGGTCCCCTTCTGACTTGTCATGCAGTGTACCAGCTTGTTCACAAGACAGGGTGTCTTCCCTGAAGAGGTTGGAGGAAGAGGACCATTGCTTTCCAGAACCTAGTCTCCTCGTGCCCCAAGTCCTCAGACAGGGAGACGCTTTCTGAGCCTTGGGGTCCCCCGGTATACCATCAGGGGCTCAGTCCTGCCCCCATCAGACAGGCTTCACTGGACACTGACCCTGCTATCCATGTCCACCTTCCAGGACAGTGCCACCTCTGCTTGGCCAAGTGCCCTTCCCCTGAGACTGGAAAAGCCGCACTTACCTGTGTTGACCTGTCCCAAGTAGAGGGGCCGACAACATGTCCTTGGCTTTTACTGGCTCAGAGAGGACTTGGGTCCCAGGCCTGGCCCAAGGTAGGCATGGCCGTCTTGGTTACTCACCAAAGGGCTCTTGCCTTGTTGTAAGTGATCCTGCTGAGAAGTCTTACTGCCTAGGGGAGACCCCTCCTGGGAGGGGGGCGGTGGGTGCTCACTGGGTTAACTACTGCAGCGGGACTTTCTTGCTGTTGTAGGGTGTGAAGAGGCTGCCTGGGGTCAGGGGAGGGGTGCTGAACATGTCCTTGGGGCATCAAGACAGGGCTCTTTTTAAGAAAGAATTTGTTATTTCCAAATTTGTTGTTAAGTGCTGTTGACTGAATTCTGGCCCATAGCGACCCTGTATTAGGGTTTCCGAGGAGCAGCTGGTGGGTTTGAACTGCCAACCTTGTGGTTAGCAATGCTTACCCTACAGCGCCACACCAGGACATGCTAGCATGGGTGATGCGGTAGGCAATATACAAGAGGGAGGTTGGCAGAGGGAAGATGACCGTAGCAGCAGACGCAGGGAGGAATGCGAGAGTTAAAGTGAACAGAGGTCAGTATTGTTAACTGGTAACATGTGGGAATTGCAACCATGTGATGAAGCAAAGTATGATTATTTGTGGAATGTAAAACTGAGGATCTGTTCTGTAAACCTTCACTTGATTCACAATGAAAAGTTAAAAAAAAAAAAAAAAAATGGACCCAAGAAACTTCATGCACTGCTGTGAGAACAGGAGAGATGCAGCTTCCATGGAAAACCAACACGGAACTTCATAAAACCCATAGACAAAACCAATGCCACCAAGTGGATTTGACTCATGGTTGTTGTTGCTAAGTGCCATTGAGTCGGTTCCGACTCAAGGTGACCCTGCATAGGGTTCCCGAGGAGCAGCGGGTGGGTTTGAACCACCCACCTTACAGCACAAACTGACCTTACAGTCTGGCGCATTAACCCACAGCGCCACACCAGGAATAGTACTAGATCATAAAGATGAAACTTGAACCCCATTCAATACACAATAAAAAGTTTAAAAAAACACACAGCAAAACTGAACTAAAAAAGGCACTCAGATGAGAAAAGTTAACTACAGAGGAACTTAGAATGCACAAACATTTCAAGATGAGTCTTGGAAGCTTTACGCTGAGTGAGTGAGCCAGACATGAGGGACAGGGGACAGGAGACCAGTGGTTACCAGGGGCTGCGAGGGGAGGGTGGGGTGCTTGCAGGGAACTCCGTTTCCATCAGGGGGATGAAAAGCATTTAGACATGGAGAGGTATATGCGTGCTTGACATGGTGGCATAGAAGGGTTACAACAGTGAATTTTTGTTACGTAGATCCTCACCTCCACCCCCACCAGGGCCTCCTCTGGCCCCACGGAGGCCCGGCAGGCCGGCACGGCATCCTGGAAGCTTCAGGCTGGGACTTGTTTGGACTCTGGGCCAGAGAGGAAAACCAGACAGCCTTCCAGATGGACTTGCTCTGAGCGGCCCATTTCCTTTCCCACATCTGGGCCTGAGCCCCACAGCATTGAGAGGAAGGAAGATCTCAGGGGGCCTACCTCCAGGGGCACCTGCTGGGGGAGGAGGGGGAAGTGAGTGGAAGGTGGATTGTGTGGAGGAGTGGGGGCACCTGCTGTATTTATGGGGAAGGCAGTCCTCCCTCCCCCCACCAACCCCCCCCACCTCCATGGAGCCTGGAGGTCTACGGGCAGAGGGTGGGCCTGGAGTCCAAAACTCACCATCACCCAGGGTGATTCACCTCAGGTAGCCTCAGTTTCTCTGTCCCCTGGTACACTGCCCTCCCCACTGGGTGGTCTACCCAGTAGCCCTGAAGACTGAGATGGGCATCCCAGCCAAGTGCCAGGCCTGCTGTCCTGGCCACGGATGCCCAGCTTGTACTCCTCCTGAGACCTGGTCACCCCAGCATGACCAGTAGACACAAGAACTTGCTGGGCAGCAGGGGCCCTTCCTACCTGGTCAAGGAGGGGTGACTCTCCTTGAGGAATTAAAGACAGCCAGAGAGGGATGCCTTTAAATGTGGCCTCGTCTACTGAGCCCCTGGGTCTGGGTGCTGGAGCTGTGGGTAGTGTCCAAGGCCACAGTCCATCTGGCTTGAGTGAGCGCTCTGTGAGGTGACCAGTAGAGTGACCAGTGACACCAGTGCTCTGGCCTGCAGCACTGGTGAGTTCTGATCCAGAAGAAGGCTGGACTGTGGGCAAAACTCACCATCACCGGCCCTGGTCCATTTCTGCCCACAGACCAACCTTCTCCTGGATCAGAACTCACCATCACTGGCCCTGGTCCATTTCTGCCCATAGTCCAGCCTTCTCCTGGATCAGAACTCACCATCACTGACCTTGGTCCATTTCTGCCCATAGTCCAGCCTTCTGGATCAGAACTCACCATCACTGGCCCTGGTCCATTTCTGCCCATAGTCCAGCCTTCTCCTGGATGATAGCCAACATCCATCCCTTCCTCCTTCCCCTGGGGGCTGGGCTGCCTCCTCCAGGGTATGGACTGAGTGGTTTGTCTTTGGTGGACAGAGTCTTCAGGTAGCCTGGTACTGTCACTAGAAAACCCTCTCTGGAGGACATAGGTTGTGTGTATGGTAGAGGGGCAGCTCTGACCTGGGGCGGGGGTCCCACAAGGCAGCTGACCTCAAGCCTTCTCTCATCACCCACCTCCCCTCCCCTCCCCACCTCTGGCCGGCCCCCTAGGCCTCAGCCTGAAGCTGCCTTCCTGGTTGGTTCTGCTCCTGACCCTGTCCAGACCCTGGGGCCTCACAACCTGACTGGGAAGTGACCTCCCCTGAGGAGGCTCCCAGCATGCCTGGACACGAGGGAAGGTGCTCTGAGTGGTTCCTGCCGCAGAGGCCCAACACCTGCTCTAATTTAGAGATGACCCAGTGAGCATCATGCGTGGCTCCCCCAGGGCCCCGCCTGTCCCGATTTCAGGTGGCCCCCGACTTGAGTTCACCAGGCAGAGGAGGGGCCGGTGTTTCCAGCTAAGGAGATGTCACCTGGTCAAATGGCGGGGGGGGGGCGGGGGGGGGGCTGGGACGTAGGGCTCCTTAGCCCTCCACCTGCTTTCTACAGTGCTGCCTACAGCCGAGAGCCTGACCGATGGAGCAGTAGAGGCTCAGGATAGACCTAGACTTAGAGACAGGACAACTACTCATGGCTGCAGATGACTGTGGGCTGGGTCCCCAAGAGAGGAAGGAGCTTCTACAGCCTCCTTCTCTAACAGTGTGTCCAGAGGTCTGCCTGAGCCAGACGCAGCCCCAGAGCCTACGTGGAGGCTGTCGGTCTGGGCTTGGCTCTCTCGTGCTGCTCTACAATAACACCACAAGTGGACGGCTTTATCGACTAGACAGCTAGTGTCTCACAGCCAGGAGGCCAGAAGTTCCAATTCACAGAGCCGGCTCTGGGGAAGGCTTTCTCTCTATGGGCTCTGGGCAAGGTTCTTGTCTCCCCTCAGCACCTGTGGGCCACACTCCTTGGGCGGCCCCATGTGTCTTGGCATCCATCTTCCCCTGGCTCTAGGAGCTGCACAGCGCAGGGACCCCTGCTCCACTCCTGATGGTTCTTGGTAGCGGGCTCCTTTCTCTACTTCTCCTTTAATGTCTCAGAAGAGATTGACTCAAGATCCAACCCACCCTGGAGCTTTCATCCGACCTCATTTAACATAGAGTGAGGATTTACAACACAAAGGATATGACATCAGACCAGTAATGACATCATCATGGGGTTTATTACATCATATTAGATCATATCAAGGAAGTGATAACTACGTCTTAACTGCTAAACCACTGAGAGGCCTGGTCCAGCCAAGTGGACCCCAAACCTTCACTATCACAGTCCCCAGAAGCCTCACCCCACCCCTGCCCTACTGTCCTCCCCTCTGGGCTTGCCTGCAAAGTCTGAGCTGGACCAAGCTGTCAATCTGGGCTTTTTCTAATGTGAAGTAGCCATGTCTCTCACTCATTCATTCATTCATTAATTCATTCACTTGTCCTTCTTGCATTTTCAGCACCCACACATGTGCTCCCTGAGGTGGGCAGGACACAGAGGTGTGGGAGTTCCAGGTGAGGGGTAGCCCTGGGGTACTTAGGAAGCAAGGCATTGTAGGTGAACCAGGGGACCAGAACAGACCCATGTGGGTGATCCCACATGGGGACTTGACTGTCTCCCCTTTATCTGAACAGGTAAGGGTGGGCCAGGCTTGGCTGGGGGCTGGAGCTCTTGAGGCTCCCCCTCCTCCCTCCAGTGTCCACCCCAGGGAGGATCCACCAGGTTTTGAGGGTGGGGACACATCTTCCTTTGGTCAGTATTGGACTTGGGAGTCAGCAAGGCATCATGGGCTCCTCCAGAGCCTGACCAGACAAGCAGGCAGCCAACGTGGCGGCCACTCTCAGGTTGGGTGAGGGCGGGACACCAGGAGCAAGAGCAAGGTTGCTCTGCCCTCCTCTACCCACCTCCTGTACCCCCTCTCTGGGACCATTTTTCTGAGCCCCTGAGCCCCGGGAACCCAGCCACAAGGAGTGAGGAGGATGCACACCCCATCTCAGTCATAATGAGCAGATGAATCTCAATAGTAATGGCTTTTCCAAACCACAAGCCAAACAGAAGTCCTTCTGCCCTGTCCCTCATGAAGACTCCAAACCTTCAATGAGGCCAAAACCACTGAGGAGAACCACCTGCAACGCAGGGATCAGCGAGACCTGAGTTGGTACCTCAAAGCAGAGCCTAGCAGCTGTACCCAATAAACCACCACTAGGAATAGCATCCCTTCCTAGGTTCTGTAGCCCTGCAGTGGGTCTCCCCTGACATCTCCTAGCTGCCTCGGAAACCCAAGTCTGGGCACAAAAGCTGATGGCTGTATAAGGCCATGTTGGTGTGCCGGGAAGAGGTGATCATGACCCCAAAGAGGTCCCAGTTCTTATCCCCGGGGCCTGGGAAGCTGGCTCCTGACATAATAGGCTCACAGATGCAGTGACATTCCTGGCTGTCAGAGATTATGTTTCCCAAAGAGTTTGTGGGAAAATGGAATGAAAAGACCACGTAATTTTCCACAATTGTATTGAAGCACCCGGCATGTGTTAACTTGACTGGACAGTTATGTAACAACCCCAATGATGTGATCTGCCAATCAGTTGTAAGGGGATCCAGGTGGGGGACAACACCTTTACTGAGACCACAGCGCTGATCTGGTGTAAAGAGTTTCCCTGGGCTGGAGACTGCCTCCAAAAACAAACAAAGGCACCTGCTTACCACCAAGAAGGAAGAGTGGGAGCAGACAGGGTCCCCGTGCTGAGAGCCTCCTAGACCGCGGAAGGTTGAGGCCAAGACACATGGAGCTCTCCAAGGAACTCTGGGCCCACAGAGCTGAAAGGAGACGGGATCTTCCTCTAGAAGTCTTCCCCTAGAGTCTGAATTCAGACTCTAGCCTCCCAATCTACTAGAGAAGACTTTTCTGTTTGGTAAAACCATCCCCTTGTTATATTTCTGTTATAGCAACACTAGAAAACTGAGACCTTGAGGTGGGCGATTATCCTGGACCATGTGGGTGGCCCAATGTAATCACAGTGGTCCTTAAAAGTGGAGCTCTGTCCTAGTCAGAGAAAGGGCAGAGGAACACACTGTTGAAGCTCCCCCAGAGCTGTGAGAGCACAGACAGACAGTGGTGTAGCCAAAAGTGTGTGACGATTTGTTATAGCAACCAACACACACACTGCAATCAGGCCTACGACAGGTGCAGATGTCTGTGTGTCGGTCCGAGCCTCATCTGGCAGCTGCACAGTCTGCCGGTACCTGTGTTTCAGTCAAAGCTCCGGGGGCTGTTATCAAAGATCACGGAGTGATGCTCCATGTTACACGAGAGGTCCAACGTCCACTGTGGGTATAGCCTGCCTGCAGTCAGGGAGGTGCCTGCAAGGGGCAGAGGTCACCAGGTGGCATCTCTCCCCTCCTACTGCCATCCACCCCTCCCAGCAAGCACTGTGGGATTCACCCTAGATAAACCAGCATAAAAGCTGACAGTACCCCTTCTAAGGCAAGAGGGCACAAGTCCCTCTGAAGTGTCACCACACCCAATCTAAACAAGCGTCACTACCGTCTGACACTCAGCCCAGTTGCAGAATTTGTTGGGAGGAGTGATGGTGATGGTGATGATGATGGTGATGATGATGGTGATGGTGGTGATGGTGATGATGTTGAGGATAATGATGGAGATGGTGGTGATGATGATGAAGATAGTGATCATGGTGGTGATCATGGTGGTGAGGATCATGATAATGATGGTGATGGTGATGATATTGAGGATGATGGAGATGGTGGTGGGGATGATGGTGGTGGTGGTGAATATGGGAGTGATGTGGATGATGTTGGTGCTGATGATTACGAGCATAAAGAAAACAGGCAGCAGCCAAGTGTCTAATGAGGTGCTGAGTTACACAGGGGTGCAACCACAAGGACATGAGTGCTGTTGGTGGGAACCTGCATAGTGATAGGCAGCCAACAAGCCAACAAACACCCCTGTCCTTTCATTTCAATGAGCCAGGGAAGAAATGCTCCACTAGGCTCTGTCTCTGTTGTGGCATTTGCTTTCTACTTTGAGTTTCCAAGTATTCTGCAACAGCCTGTGTTTGTGGACAAAAGGACCAGGTTTGGAGCAATGGTTCAGTGTTGTTTGGTCCTGGGGTGTGCTCTGTAAGGGGTGAGGAGGCTTGAGAATGTGGAGAGATGCTGGGACATTGGGATGTGGAGGAACACCGCCCTCTGCTGCCCACCTCTGGCAATACCCTCACACTGGACAGCCGCAGCCCCACAAGGACGTTTTTATAAATGGGAGGTTTAAAGGTGGAGCCCTGGTGTGGAGCTATGGGATAGGCCTTGGACTGCTAACCACAAGTCTGCAGTTCAAATCCACCAGCCACTCGTCACCCTATACAGGGTCACTGTGAGTCTGAACTGACTCAAAGGCACTTAATAAAACCCACAAACATGGGTAGCACTTACAGACACAGGACAAAGCCCTAAGAATGAGGGGGTTGCTCCTTCTTCCCAGCACTTCTCAACGGTTCCAAGGGCCTCCCAGAGTCAGATGCATTTTGGGTGCTAAGCCACGTCTGTCTTACCAGGTTGGGGGGGGGGGTCCCAAGGGACCTCCAGCTGAGGGAGGGGCAGAGCTGATGAACCTCCCATGGGTCCCCACACTCACCCCACCTGACACCACCCTCCACCCAAGAAAGGCTGCACAGGACAAAAGGTCGTGGCTTGTGGACCTAGTCCTCCAGAGCCGGTTCTGAGCTCCAACACCCGGGCACCAGAACCCAAAGAGGCAGCCACACTGCTGTTCACACCAGCTCTACTAACCACAGGGTCAGAGGTTCAAACCCACCAGCCGCTCCTCAGAAACCCTATACAGGATCACTACAAGTTGGAACCAAGTTAATGACTCTTAACTACAACTCCAAGCCTGGGACAACGGGGGCCTCAGTAGCTCAGAAACAGAGGTCTGTCACACACACACACACACACACACACACCCATGTGTAACTGACACGGGAAAGATGAGTGAAGAAATCCCTGCACAACCTCTTCCTTCCTCCCTCACTCCCTGCTCCCCCAGGCGCCCCCCTCCCCTCACAAGTTTAGAGGGGGTAAAGGGTCCTGGTAGTGTAGTGGCTGCTAACCTCAAGGTCAGCAGTTCGAAACTACCAGCTGTTCTGCGGGAGAAAGATGAGGCTTTCTGCTCCCATAAAGTTTTACAGCCTCGGACACCTTGTGCAGGGTCACTGTGAGTCAGAATTGACTCCACGGTACTTAACAACAACAACAAAAGGTCCTCGGTATTGTGAGGTGCCCCCTGTCCTGCGCTGTCCCAACAATTACTACCATGTTTGAGTTCACAGCTGCAGCCGGCCACCATGTCAGCTAGGACTGAGGGTCTCCTTTAGCCCCTGTTGTTGTTAAGTGCCATCTAGTCGGTTTGAATGGCTGACCTTGCAGTTAGTAATCCAATGCTTATCCTACAGTCACACCAGAACTCTAAGACCTTCGGAGGGTCTGGGTTTGCCTCCAGTCCTGGGAACAGGATACTACAGCAAGGCCTCCTTGCCAGGGGAGGGAGTCTCGTGAAGACAGACTTCCAAGGCGAGAGCAGAACCTGAGGCCAAATCTGGGCCCCTCAAGGGCAGGGTCCAGGCTGAGGGCCCTCTGGGGGTAAGTATCCAGGAACAGGGGAAGGTGGGGCCTGTAGAGTTGAGTTGTCTGTGCCCTGAGACCCCTGGAGCCACCAGAGGGCAGCAGTCTGAGGATTCTGGCTCAGACTTAATTTTCCCCTGCTGGCTCCCAGGGGGTGTCTCATGGGAGAGTGGGGGTCCTGCAGGATGAAGTGGAGGTGGACAGGAATGGAGGGAGGCTGCTGGTCTCAGGGGGTCCCGGTTGAAGGTGATCCCTGGGATGGTGTTATTCTCCTTCCAAAGGACTGTGCGTGGAACAAGTTAGAAAGACAAGGCCGCTTAGGGAAGTGACAGACAGGTTCATTAAAGTCAGACTTTCTTACAGAGAGGGTAAGAACATCTGATCACCTCCTGAAAGAAGAGGAGGTGGAGCCTGGAGTACCATTTGTCCCCTTTGTCAGGGGACCTGGCTATACTCCTGGTTCAAGTGCCCGGGGATTTGTCCATACTGTAGTTGTTGTTGTGTGCTGTGGAGTCAGTTCGGACTCATAGCGACCCTGTACAGGGTTTCTGAGGCTATAAATCTTTATGGGAGCAGAAAGCCTCATCTTTCTCCCGCAGAGTAGCTGGTAGTTTCGAACTGCTGACCTTGAGGTTCGTAGCCTGATTCATAACCACTACGCTACCAGAGCACCTTTCGTCCATACTAGGTGTCCTTGAATCTTGTTTTCTCATGTTTCAACTTATCATCAACTAACTTTATTTCTCCTTCCAATCATTTCTCTTCTCGTCCACCCCCTTAACTAACTTTATTCCCTCTCCCCCATTCTTTTCCGAAACGTCTCATTGCTGAGGTGGGCTTGTTTCCTGTTGAAATTAGTCATACCTAGAGTGACTTGGGACCCTTCTCTCCCTGTT